>NW_015536587.1:470574-522412 GCF_001515605.1 Sinocyclocheilus anshuiensis
ATCGACATATCAGAAATGTGTTTAAAAATCATATCACCGTTATTGAAAAAAATTATATCGCGATACATATTGATATTGAATTATTGTCCAGCCCTAAGTTTAACTAAGCAAGTTTTTTCATTTTTAGATTTTTTTTTTCCACAGAATGCACATGAGGGGGGCACTTTCAGCCACAGCGGCTTGATGGGGATAAATATGGGAACCGTTTGAAAGAGAACCCAAAAGACTAATGCATGCCCCAACTTCTGTGACTGGTTCACTGGTTAATGAGAAGCTAGCCCTGGTCTTTGGCATCATAAACATTTGACTAAATATATTCCAAAGCTCGCTGGTAGGAGTCTAGGGATCTCCTCTTATCTGATTCTCTCCCTGGCGTTCTCACCTTCGCATCTTATAACTGAAAGTATAGGGTGATGAAACTGCTCAACTTTAGGATAGGACAGTGAATTTGGTTCGTACAAATATAGGCCTCAAAGTTAGCATCTAAGCACAACATAATGTCCTTTTTCAAAACAACAGTGCACGCAATGTGTCAACACAAGCACAATGGCTTATTCCACTGATAGCAGATGTCTCAAAATCCCATAAACAATCTAGAATTACACCTTGTCTACAACAGATGAGACAAATCAAACATAAACACTCCCCTGTTGACAGTATAAGCAGCCATCAGCAACACACTTAGCATGCTAGTTTAAGTCGCTTGATGTTCGATTTTTAAATCTCCGCAACAAATGGTATAGCAGAGCACCTGCTGACCCATTTGGAAGTCACAAGGTATAAACCGCCCAGCTCTAGAAAGAAATGTGCACCAATAGAAATCTGACCAAGAAGCTGCAATTTAATCCGACAAAGAAATGTGAGCAAAGACTGCAGGTAGCCGTGCAGAGTAGCGATAAAGCAGAGCCGTTCTGTGTCCAATCTATTCTCTGAAGAGCACAGCCAGGGCCTGTCAACTCCCGTCTGCCAGTCTCCAGACACAAGCTTTCCTGTGTCGTAGAGTGACCTGTCTGACTCCCCTAGTACTGACAGCCATTGATCATCACCTCTCTTTCTCCATCACTCAAAAAAAGCTTTGCCCTCAGCTTGTAAAAGCACTCAGCTAGTGGTCATCTTCGCTGACATCGCCAGCTTCTGTATGCCATCACCAAGGAAAGTCCAATAAACAAACACTCCACTGCAGCACTTTTGATTCATTTAAACAAGTGTTGGATGTAAACGCAGACGGGTTGCCATCCTGTAAAAACTGATGCTATAGGACAAGCCCAGCATTTACTTCTCATCAGAATTACCATAAACACTACTGTTAAAAAAAAATGTGACTAAGTTGCCACTTCATAAAATTCAGATTTATCAATAACAAATGTGTTAAAAACGTGAATGTTTTTAGTAATTGTAAACATAATTGTAAATTATGGTAATTTTGACATGACGTCGATGCACAATAAATCAGAGATTGGCAGATTTAAAGACTTTACTACCCAAAAAAACTATTTCTCCAATAGCAATTGCAAAAAAACTATATATATATTTATTTTTTAGATTATAAAAATGATATACTATACACTTACATTTATAAAATAATTTATAAATATATTTACAAATATTTTTACATTTGATCAGATACTGAGGGAGACTAATTTTGTCAAATATTTTATAAGAAACTAATTATTACACGTTGCCTTTTGAGGCAGCCTCTCCTTGATCAATTTGAAAAGATCTTGAAGGAAAAAAATCAAGGTTAAAACATACATTTATGTCAAATTGGGCCTTATTGAAGGGCAGACTAGCCTACTTGCAGTATGGGCAATCGTCCCCTTAAGTCATTTCACTTTAATTTCCACATTTGATAGCACAAAGAATGGTCCCTGTAATAGGGATAAGCCCAGCATTGGCCAGAGCTAAAAATAATAAGGCTCTTGATGTTAAGAGACCAAGTTTTGTTCTCCCAAGTCATTAGCTGAGATCCCCATTACTGCCTCCATATTCCCTGAAACACAGTAGTGGGGCCGGAGAAATAGTGCGCTGTGTGTTCCTCCCTTCAAAGTCACTCAGTAAGAAGTCAGTAAGAGCCCCAACCAAACGTCTTCTTTGTGTCTGGGAGCAATTATACCATGGACCTAATATATCAGTTCAAACAGCTGAGATCCCTTTTTTTATTGTTAATGAATTTATAATGATTATTTAGGGATGTGAATTTAACACAATTATGTAGTGTGATTCATATTTAAAATAATAATAATAATAATAATAATAATATGTAAATAAATATGCTTGCATTAGCAAACTGTCATTTTTAAATTTCAGATTTTTAAAATTATAACAAAATAAAAATCTCAAAATATTCACTTTTCATACTGTACGCAAATTTTTTAGACCGTTATCATTTAGGCAAAACAGTATAGAATTTTATTATTGGCCATTTTTTAGTTCTTGACCATAACTTATTGGCCACAATTTTAATAATGGTATATTGATGCAACTGAAAGCTGCAAAGATTATAAGGAATGATTATGGATAATGGAAATTGAACAATATATTGACTTCTAAAGAAACTTTGCATCTATTCCAGTGTTATTTAGTATATTTTATATACAACTGTAGTTTTAATTAATATATTGTATTACATTTTATTTGATATTTTGATCATTTGTGATCATTATATGGGCTCTGACTGAGCCAAGTGGAATGGATTTGAGAAGGTAGCAGCGTGGAAGTCAAGGCTGTAGCTAAAGAGTGGGTGGAGTTTAATGTATTAGGGCATTCCTCAAGTGGAATGGATTTGACTGACAGAGCTCTGAAAAGTGAACAGATATATGCACTGAATGAGGATAAAAGTGAGTGGGTCCAATATCATTGGTCTTAAAATGTGGGTGGGTTTTTTCCCACCCACATACAATGGTTCCGACGCCCATGATAATGGTAAAATTTACTTTGGATTTTACTTTTAATTTTAGATTGAGTTTTAGCATTTTATAAGATTATTTCTATTCTAGCTTTATTTTTAATTCAATTTTAGTCACTTTAGTCCTTCAGCTTATTGTATTTAGCTGCAAGTGCCAAGGAAACATTTCTAACATTCATTTAAATTTTTTCATCTAATATTTATTTCATGTTATATCATATTTTTAATGTTGTATTTAGATTAAGTTTTACTATTTTCGTTTTATGTATTTATTTATTTTTTTGTTCTATTAAGTTTTAATTTATTTATTCATTCATTTAAAGAGCGGGTCATTTGGTATTTTAAAGTGTCCTAATATTGTGTTGAAGTCCCCTACAACAGGTTTAAATGCATCTAAGGTCAGAAAACATTGTAATTTTCTCAGAATATACATTTAATATTAGAATAATTTTTCAATGATTTCGAAACGATTCGTTCGAAGTAGTTCTGAGCTTAAGGTCTGTAAACTCCTCCCTTCCATAAGCCTACTCTGCTCTGATTGGTCAGTTGGCCAAGTCTGTTGTGATTGGTCTTTCCGTATGCAATGCGTGTCGGACACGAAACGTCCATTACCATCATTTTTTTTTTTGCTCCGGAGGGTTACTTATACACAAAGATGCTATAAGGTTACAAAATGGCATCGATATTACCTTATCAATTCGAGCGCGAGTCTGAGGATAATACAGATGCAGTCGCTCAACTGGAAACGCCATTGCAACCACGACTTGATCAGGACATTTCTCAGTGGTAAGTTTAAACTTTCTATGTGGTACTTTACGTGATGTGACAGCAGTTTTATTGCATTCATTATTATTATTATTATTTACTTATTTAAGGTGCACATGTGGGAACTGTGTTAGAATGCCCTGTGAGGCTGAAAACACAGCGTCTTCTCGACCTGATGTAAACACACTAACTAGCGAAAGTGTTGTGGGCAGGTCAGAGTGTTTGTATTTCGCGGGCAGGCGGGGATTATGCAAATGCGTTACCTTGTGACGTATATAGGTAAGAGGCAGAACATTCGAAATTGGGACGACTCGTTAAGGCGGTTCAGAGTCGACTTTCTTTTGAGAGACAATATCTTTATTTATCATGCACATTTTTGATTAACAACTTTGCAGACCGTTTACATTGAAGGATAGCTACGTTACAAACTGCAAAAAAATATATTTTTCGAAAACCCATATGGCCTGCTCTTTAATATTCATTTTAGTATGTCTTATTTCAATTAGTTACCAAGGCAACATTTCTAACATTCTCTCAAGTTTTGCATCTATTTATCTATTTTATTTCAGTTTCATTTTAATTAACAAATGTGATTTTGTTCACACATCTGCCACAAACAAAATGTTAAAATGATCTTCATTTGGGAGCTTTTCTCTGCAAACATAAGTATATATCAAAAATGTGATTAATCAGTCCATTATGTAATTAATCTGATTATAATTTTAAACAACTGACAGCCCAACTAACATAAGTAATACAATTCAGATTTGAAAAACTCAAGTTGTCTACATAAGGATGAGTCTGATTGGACCAATTATTCAAACTTAACAGAAGTCAAGCAAACTGCTCATTTTTAAGGTCTATCTTCACACACTAGAACAATTAAAAAAAAAAGGTCTTCAGGTTTACAGCACATGTAAGCTAGTGCCTAAAAGCAGTGCTAATCAGTGCGCCAAGATAACCTCTTGTGACCTTTAGCATTCATAAACTAACTCACACTCTAAAGATGTCACCTGTGCACTGCATTTTATCATTCGTAACCCAGACCAAACAACAGCGCGGCGAAGTCTACTCCAGAAGGTTGTCTGCGTCTTAAATGTTGGAGTCTTAAAAACATCTTCTTCACCACCTGCTTATTTTGCGCTACACGTCCAAAAACTCCGTTCTTCTCTATTGACGGCAATAAAAGCTAAAAAGTTAGCAGCTATAAATGTGATGTATGTGACAGCGCCATTTCATCATTTATTATAGCAGCACCCAGAAACCCAGCCTTGCCCAGCGGAGCCCAGAGGAGTTCCTTTATCTCCATGATAAACTCATCTGGCATGATTTATTAACGAGAGAACCGCACCACCCAGCCCATGCAAGAAGAAAAAAGCCTCTGGTACAATGGGATACTTTAGAGGAAGGACAGACAATGTCTGGGAAACTTTTTTAAACTGTGCCGGAGTGGGTTTGAACGCCACGGTGAAAAATTACGCTCGCAACAGATGTTAAAGACTTTGGTCTACTGATTGATGCCTATGTGTGAAGAAACGTGTCACTAACAACCAACTGCACATAGACGGATGCTTAAAGAGATACACAAAGTCTCGAGATCGCATCCCCACGGGATATCTTGCGTTCGACAGATCGGACTGTATTCATGTAAATCTCTGTCTTTGATATGTGTCATGTTCTACCCACAATCCCCTGAGATGGTGGTCCTGCACAAAGTGACCTTGTAGGAGGCTGTTCTGGGAGCAGTGAAGCAGCTGTCTTCTCACATCAGGTCTGAGCGGCTTTCTCCTGCTCCTCAGAGTCTGACTCTGACAACTGACTGCACAAAACAAGACCAGCATCATTTCATTCTCTGAACTTCCATCTGCTACCAACCCAACCAAGGGGCCACTTCCTATTTTAACCTTCCTCGTGTGCTCTCTACATCTGTATATGTTCGAATACCCTCCAAAAATATGCTAGGTCTTATGTCGAAGCCATGGCCTGACAGTTAACAGTTGCACCTCCACGAGGGCCGCAGGATGGCTTAAAATAATTTCAAGTAAGACAAAACCAGCTTTAGAATAAGCTAAAACAGCTACAAATCAGGATATAAACTTATTTCTTATTGTAGTATGTTCCTTCAACAACTGTCATTTTTATTTCACCCTAACCCCTGGAAAAACTGGATGTATGAGAGAATATTAAAAGTGTGATTTCTAGATTTAATTCTAGAACACGAAGTCATGGAAATGAATTATTTTATTTTATTTTAATTTTTTTGTAGTTACATCAAGCTCTAAAATGTTTATAGTGGATAAACTGCAAATAACTTGCTATTTGTGAGAAAAGTTTTTAAAATAAATGTATCAAAATAAATAAAAGTATTCAAGTAAATAAATAAAAGTCACTCATTTGTTGTCAATTCATTGGTCATAAACTGTGAAATCTAAAGAACATTAAGTTATCAAAAGGAATTTACGTATGAATGGAATTTACATTTTAATTATTTATAATTATATTTATTTTAATATATTGCAACTCATACTGTAGTTTCTGTATAATTAAAAACAAAATAAAAAGTGTGTCATTACAACAGAACTATTAAACAAATAAATAAATATACAATAAATGACCTCTTTATTTGTCATAAAGAGGGTGAACTTTGAAGAACATTAGATTTTGTTCTGGAATTATGTAATTTAATTATAATTAATTCATATTTTAAATAATTAATTACTTTAAATTCATTGCTACTCCTAGTTTCTGTGTTTTTTAATATCATTAAGATACTATTATAGTTGTAATTAAGATTTTAAACTTTAACTTTTTTGTATTTTCTGTTTTCATTTTAATTTTAGTTAAAGTATTAAAGTATTTTTGTTGTGTGTTTGTCATTTTTAGTAGTTTTTGCTTTTATATGTCTTTATATATATTTTTCAGTTGAATTAAAATGAATGTCGCCTCAGCAATTATATGTTTGTATATTTTATTTTATTTCAGTTCAAGTTTATTTTATTTCAATTTTATTTTATTCCTTTTTGATGGTTTTCATTTTAGTTTTAGTTAACTAAAAGCCCTACAATATAAATAAATAACTAAATAAATAAAGTTTGTCATTACAACAGTAGTAAAAAGTTTGATTTAACGCAACTGATCCAAACATATATCGCAAGTTCGATTATGACCTCCTGTGGCACGGCAAAGTTTCCAATCTGCCGCATTACACTTTCACGTAAATCTCAGGCAGCTTGTACGAGAGCAACACTCTATCACACATTTCACATTATAACATGCCGGCGGGTGAAATATATCAATTATGTAATAATCTTAATGGCCCAAACAGTCTCGCAAACTGCAATATCTAGATCATGACTCGCTTGTATGAGCGCGCAAACTGAGCCAGATTATCAATCACCAGACGCAATATGAGAGATGACAGGATGTTGTTATGGAGCGTTATGAATTACACCACTAAAGGGAGAGACCACAAAATCATTTCCTCAGTGATTTATAACACAGGGACAGGTAGGATTGCAGTGTAGAGAAAGAACAATATCGTTTTGTCTTTAACATATCATCTCGTTATCGTGTATACAAGAAACAAATGAGATCTTGCATAACGGTTTGTGTTCAAGTCAAAATTATGATTCACTTTGACTTTGTTCGAAGACTGCAAAGCTTTAGATGTTTCACTACAACTAACACAGACACGAATGCATCCAGCTAATATGGATGTTGGTTGTGTGTCGACATTTTTCGCCTTTTAATCGTACAGCTCTCAATTTGGTGCTTTGACTGACAGCTTCTTTTTCTTTACTGGCTGCCTGACAAGCAAACTGCAAACCACAATGTGCTCTAAAGATGAACAGCTTTCATGGTAAAACATCCATGCTGCTCCATAGAGACGCTTCTGACATGACACCCACGTTATGTCGTGGAAATGGTATATCACAACCTGTCATATGTTTTTGTCTGGAAGAAATCTGGATTGCAGATGGCAGCTTTCGAAGGCCTGTTTAAATCGATGCAATTTAAAATGAAAGATTAATGACAGGAAAAAAGTACACCATTTCTATAATATGTTGTGATTTTTTTACAATATGAAATAGAGATGTAAAATACAATTACTAAAATATGCATATAAATGTCATCAAAATAGAGACTTTTAAGACTGTTAATCTGAATAATTAGAAAAATAAAAACATTTTAATAAAATGTTTTTAGATTTTAATATTTGTAAATAACCTATATAATTGACAATTAAATATTTTAAATAAAAGTTTTACTGTTCTTAATGGTCATTTATTTACATATGCATGTATGTACATATCTAAAAATTTAAAAGTATAAACATTAAAATAAACAAAATAATACACACACAAATACAGTTACAAAAAAAAGTACATAAAAATGTTACTGAAACAAGATTTTAAAGATGATATCAGCGTGAATCTGAATAAATAGAAAATATTTTTTAATTAACTGACCAACACTTCAAGGCTACAGTACAGGCTGTGTTTTGAATTGAATTTCGTTTTTTATAATATATATTTATATATATATATATTTATATATAATATTATAGTTTATATATTATTATATATATTATAATTTTAATGTATAATGTTATTCTGTATCTTATCAATTAAATAATAATAATGAATAATATAAAATTAATATAAATCTAGTATGCCACATCAGTATACAGTATATTTGTTTTTATGTATAGGTTTGTGTTGTATGTAAGCTGGTCATGAAATGTGAATGATACTGCGGGGCAGACAATATTTCATGACTTCAGGATATGGTGCTATACCCTTAAGTTCACCTCCTAAGGAAATGGCTGCAATATAACAAAGAGTGAAAAATTGAAGGGGGTCTGAATACTTTCCGTACCCACTGTATACATGACAATTAAAATAAAATCGGATAACTATTATTTAACTGTCCAATACTTCAAGGCTACAGTTCATTGTTGTCACGTTGCACACACACACGAGGGACGAGGAGACGCTGGAGAATATGTTGACAAGACTTTATTTGCACCAAGGAACCAAGGGAGACGAACACAGGAAGACGTTCACAGCGGACAGAGAACTAGGGACTGGGAACACTTTAAATACACACAGGAGGAGGGGATGACGAGACACACCTGGGATCAATGAACCATCATGGGAAACACCTGGGACAAATGAACTAAACTAATCAGGACAGAAACAGGAAACTAACCAAATAAGGGCATGGGAAGGCACATGGGGAGCAGGACACACACAAAACATGGAACAGAGTCTGACAATTGTTTTGTTTTAATTAATTTTCATTTATTTTTTATAAATACTGTAGATCAGTAAATAATATATAATTGACATTTAAATAAACATGATTAAAAGTTTCACTTATTTAAATTGGCATGTATGTACACTTTCTGAAAATGTATATACAAATGAACAATTATTATTAACATTCAAATAAATAAAACAAAAAAAAATCATAATATATACTGACAATTTTGTATATATTTAGACCTGAATATGAGATCAAGTACAAACTCCACTATAATGGCTTGATATGTCTTTGAACATAAGAACTCAGTGTGATCACGTCGTCATTGTTAGCATGTACATTACAACGGTGATGAAACATCCCACTGATTATTTTAGCACTATATAACGAGAGTTAGGAGCTGTGCGGACATGTTGACAGCCTCTGCAGAACGCATGTCCGCGTGGGGGCTTTTTTTAACCGTCTTGTTGGCTGTGATGGTACGAGTATCTGAGGAGCCAAGTCAAGCAGGGGAGGACTGCCAAAGAAGTGTCTGGCACCAGCCTCAGTCCTCTCCCACTGGATCTGTCGCTTCTGCAGAGGAACTAAAACCTCGGGCCATTATTGTACCCCAACTCTTCCGTTTGACTTTAGCCTAATCCTCTCTTCACAGGTAAGAGCCACTTAACTTCAAGTTATTCAACAGAGTATGGAATACCTTTCAAATCAAACAGCCTTTCTAGGGAAGTAGCTACGGCTCTGAGGAGGACACTCAAAAATATACTTGTATTTACATGAAAAACATCTCCTTTTCTCAGAGCCTAGCAGTTAGCGCACATGCTCTGTCACGATTAACCTTGGTGCTAACATGGACGTCACAGTTCGCAACACTTCCAATACAAGGGGAATGAGGGCAAAACACTATTCAGACTAAGAAAATGTCCTAAATTAACTTATAAAAATGCATGCGCTTATAAAGCACTTGTGATGCACTGTGGGCAAACGCAGTGCTACATAGGTGTTGGGAGTTTTGTACCGGCATGTAAATATTCACAAATGCTAATGTGCAAAATTGAGTCTGACTTGTTTTCTGTCCTCTCAATTTATCATTTCCAAAAAAGCCAAAAATAAAAATTTATATCAGCAAAATGTCCTAATTTACCTTGTTAAAACACATTTATGAGGCACTAATAATGTTATGATGCACTTGTGATGCATTGTGGGTAAACACAGTGTGAAAATATTCACAAACATTCCAGTCTGGCTTCCGTAATTTCCTTTATCTCTACTCTTTCTGTCATATCAAACAAAAGTAAATAAATAAATAAACAAATAAACAAATAAAAGAAAGAACTAACAAAGGAACGAACGAACGAATGAAATGCATATGTGCGCAAACCATGTTAAGAAGAATCGTTTATTTTTTTGGGTGCATTTTGGGTAAGCATTTTTGTATCATTTTAAAAATATTCACAAAAATACACTTTTGCCCAACAGACACCGGTACGAGTTCAAGTCTGGCTCGCAACCTTTCTGTTACCTGTCCTCTTTCTATCAATCAAGTTTCAAAACGCACAACAATAAAATAAAGTCTTGATTTAAAAAACAACTGAACTTTTAATTAATTTTAAAAAATTACTTCAAATGCATATGTGCACAAACAATGTTTTGAAGCGCTTGTGGGGCATTTTGGGTAAGAATCTTTTTACTAGTGTGAAAATATTTGCAAACATTAATTTTTGGGCAACAGACACTGGTTACCTGTTACCTGTCCTCTTTTTATCAATTAAGTTGCAAAAAATTATAATAATAATTATTATTATTAGGTTTTAGACCAAGAAAATGTCAGAGTTGAACTTAAAATGCATATGTGTGTAAACAGTTATGAAGCATTTGTGTTGCATTTTGTGTAAGCATGTTTGTATCAGTGTAAAAATTTTCACAAACATCTGTTTTTGCACAACAGACACTTTTTGCACTTCTACGCAAGAAAATGTCTTAATCTCAAAATGCATATGTGCTCAAACAATGTTATGAAATACTTGTGGTGCATTTTGGGTAAGAATTTTTGTGTGAAATATTCACGATTTTTTTTAACAACATCATTCAAGCAAGCAAGAACATCAAAAATAAAATTTACCAAAAAAAAGTCAAATTTCAACTGCATTTGGTGCTTAAGTGATGCATTATGGGTAAACCAAGTTACATAAGCTTTGAGTGTTTCCGTAAAGTGGGAAAATATTCACAAACGACAGTTTTTGAACCACATACATGTTAACAGACAGCCCGGTGCGCTCTCGGTTTCCTCAAAAGTCTCTGACGGAACAACAAGAGGAAAAGCGATGCATCAGTTTTTTTTACGGAGGACAGAAATAAATTCCTCAGCGGAATTGCACAAACTTTCTTGTGGGTGACCCTCTCCCTGCGCCGCAGCTGCAGCGGGAGGAGTAATGGGACGAGCGCTCACCGGCAGTTAAAGACAAAAACGGCACGTTTCGCAATTGTTCTCTGAAGCGAGATTACTCCCCCGGGGGCTGAGACGGGTAACCTCTCTGTGCCTTCCTTCGAATGTAAAAGGCTGCAGATTAATAAATCATAATCCCCAAGTTACTACGACAACCCAGGAATGTTCTGTCACCTTTTTTGTGTTGGAACTCAAACCTGCGGATCCCAGGGGGCTGGGCACATCCAGGCATTTATAAGCTGCGTGAGGAAAAAAAAAAAACAAACAGGTGGCATAAACCTCAGCGGGGCCTCTCGCGCAGCTCCATGCCCAGGCTCCCTCGCTCTACCTCGTGTCAAACATGGTTTTGAAAGGCTCGGGCTCTGTATTCCTCTCCCTTTCTTTCCCACCTCCATTCCCTTGCTACGCGTGTTTAGCTGCCACTGGGAACACTGCTCCAGGTGTTCATTGACTTGCATGAAGACGGTGTTAAGTTCTCACGCTTCTGTATGCGCTGGAAAAAACCTGACGTGCGAGAATCGATCTGTTGTAGTTAATATGCTCGCAGCATTCTTTCACCGCCGTGATAACTGTCTCCTGCAAAAAAAAAGGCTTCGGAGAAAGAACAATGTCTGTTTTAATGAGGAGCTTCCAATGATTGTGGATACAAGGCCAGGAGAAATTAGATTAATACGAGTCGAAGCACTGCGTCTGGCCCCAGCAATTGCTTTAAACGGATGTAGAAGAAGGTGAGTGAATGGACTGAGATGGGAAGAGCGAAAGAGAGAGTTTCTCAGAAGCCTACATGGCAGCGCTTGGAGGTGCTGGGCGAAAGTGAGGTGCTGTCGTTTTCAAGGACACTCCGTATCCCTGGGTACTTGTTGAAGAGGAGGAATTTTATTAACCCCAATGGCTCGGCCTTCCATTTCTTCATCTCGGCGAAGCAAAAACCGTCAAACCATTATATCACGGCATTGCTTTGAATGGCGAGAGCTAATTTGACTGGGGAGAATTTGCTCTACGCGAGGTCAAGATAATGCCACAACAATAGCAGAAATGGGCCATCGTAAAAATAACTGGACGGGTAGAACAAAACTTTTAGAAACGCAAAGTGCTCCATTTTTTCTGGGACAGCATACACCGGCATGACTAGATAGTGTGAGCCCCATTGCGTATAAGAGAAGCAAATGATTCTACTCCAAAGTGAAGTGAACGTCTGAAGCTGAGGTACAAAAGTTTCGGTAGTATTTTTAAACTTTTGCGGAGGAGGTGACTTTAAAAACTCCTTGGTTTTAAAGCATCTCTGATAAATTTGCTCCTAAAATTGCCTTATCATGGTAATAAGGGTGTCTATACACCAAATTTTAAGTAGCGTCAGAGAGAACGAATCGATTGATTTACAGTAGGATGGTGCATTAAAAAAAGGTTTGCGGAAGTGATGCTCCACTCGAAAATTTTAAAGTTCACTATAACGCATTCTGACATCTGTTGACCAATGAGAATTTTAGAGTGTGTTTTTCTTTTGGAAAACCAATACGCTGTATATTTGATCTAACACAGCTCTTTCCACAACCTCAAAACAGACTTCATGCATTCCTAACCTTTAATTTTTTTCAGATCTATTTTTGTCTTGTTTTCTAATAACACTTTTCTAAACATACTGGAAACAAGATGCTTTTACTTAAAAAGCAAAACTGTGTAAGATAATAACAGCCATTTTCAGAAAAAGAAGTTTGAATTAAGTATTTATTCTATTCCATTATTTTTTAAGCATAAATTGAATTTAATGAGGTTCATGCATAAAACAATAAAAAATGAGCTGATGTGTCAAAGAGAAATGATTGAAATGATTGTTAATAAAATGAAAAATTGCCAAAAAAAAATATTCCATTTTATATTTAATTGTTCTATAATCAAATGCAATGCAATATAACATAATTTAGAAAATTATTACAATTTTCATTCAAGGAAAAGCATATCGTTAGAATGTTTAATATTTTTAGCACCACAAAATTATTAATTAATTTTATCAGCAGACAGACTTTTTCCAAGGTCACTGTGCAGAGTTAAACAGTCTTAAAAGTTGTTTAAACTAAACACTGGTTTTCTAGTCAATAACGTCTGCGCCTTGCTGTGTGTACTAAAACTTCGGCTAGGAGACAGTGCCTTTCCTCATGTTTTTGTCGTACAGGACATGGCAGTATGACAACATCCTGACAACCCCCCTGCTCTTTACAGGCGACACGAGACTCCAGTGATCCACTATAATTAACCCTGGTCCGAGTCCAGCCCAGGTAGAGAGTGAAAGAGCAGAGACTGCCAACACAACCGCCAGACGGTCTGCATTCCCCAGCGGTCCTTCTCTGCGCGGGAGACGCTTTGACACTCTCCGCCGCTTGTCTGCGCACGATAGATTCAACAGACAGCTCCATTCCAACGTTCTCCATCTGCGGCAGTCATTATGAGATCGTCGGCAGGGTGACTGCCCGGTCCTGCCCTGCAGTCTCTATGTAACAGGAATCGTATCGGTTAAATAAATAAAAAGCGTGTGAAAGGATTTGGCTACTGTTTGAATATCTGACTTGGGTTTAAAGCCGGGCAGAAAACAGTCAGACAAGGGAGACAAAAATGTCCATATCAGAGATGTTCAGCTCCTCTTTCAGGGTGGAGGAGCATGGAAAGGCGCGCAATGAGAAAACAATGACAAGTTAATTATGAAAGACAAAAATGGCGGTGAAAGATTAGTTAATATTCAAATCCGTTTCTGTGTCTGGGGATGAGAAGCGAGGAAGGCTTAGCAATGCTTAAAGATCTGCGGGCGATAAACACTTCTATTGCGCCTTTCAAGTGCTCCCTGTACGAATTCCCTCTGCTTTTTTATTTGATATCATCACTAACATTTATGTCTGGGGATGGACAGAGTCCATAAGCTGCTCATTGTCTTCAGTTTGACCAGGTGCTTGGCACCAAATCGCACCCGTCACACTGCCAGCAGCGGTTGGCTTCGGCGCAGTTCTGCAAATATATCATTTTCCTCTGGTCCTGCGAGGAGATGCAGAGGAAGAGCACGTTACAAACAGGTATAACAACGAGGAGACTGGCGTCAATGGTTTCTGTCAGCTTGCCACGCACTTTTGGGGCGAAAAGGACATCTGATTCTCTCACTCAGAATGATCTAAAATCCAACTTTACATACAAAGTTGTTTCTGAATATTAAACTGAAAGTATTTTAACAGAAAAGCTACACTTCAGCTCTAAATAAGCCACTAGTAGGTTAATTTTCCTGAAAAGCTTAAACACTGTGTCTGTCTCTGAGGCGCTATCAAAACATTGCTCTGTTTGTTTGAGAATTCCGACCAGGCAGACAGCAACAATGGCTCAACCAATGGCATGAGTTTGGGGGTGGGGCTATGTGCTCCTCTGACCAAATGCAGACAGGGAGTGTTTGAGAAACTTGTTTGAAACAATCATTTTTTTTTTTATTCTGTTCTTGTTTAAGAATTATGGTCAGCCAGGCATAGCTGCAATTGCGCAACCAATGGCATGAGTTTGGGGGCGTGGCTATCTGCTCATCTGACAAACTGGAGACGGGGAGTGTTTGGAAAACTTTTTTCTACGTCATTACATTTTCCAATTCTTTTTGATGAAGCTAATCGTACAGAAACTACACTCTTCAGATTTAAAAACAATAAAAACTACTTATTCCTCACTGACTTTCCTATTACACATAAATAAATACAGATGTTCACCACTGGCTTTTTTTTTATAAAGCACCAAATATCCAAACATACACCCATGGGACTAAAAAATACAGTGCAGTATCTCTCTTTTGTTCAGCTGCTCTTTTGCTACAGCAAACTCAGCAAATAAAATAAGAGTTCAAAATTAAATTATGTAGCGCTAAACAAGATAATAATACAAATCCTACAGAAAGAACAGTGTGCTTAAGAAGTCAACCGTGCGTCTGCACTCCGACAGGCAGCTAATTTATTAGCACTACAACTGCTGAATTTAAATACACTGACAAGATGACCCATGTGTTGAGAGGAATCGCGAGCTTGCAATATTCCTCCCAAATATTCTCAGTATTACACCTACCTAATGGAAGAGACTATGATGAAAAAAAGTAGCAGATCTAAATGTATCTTGAAATCTAGAAAAGGAAAAACAGCATACAAGGCTACATAAACTATAACCTTTCTAAATGCCATGGTTATCTTCATCTTTTAATATGATTCTCATGTTAAATGTTGACATGTAAAAACTGATTTTTAGTTTAGTTCAAGCTCTTTTTGAAGACAAGACCAAGTCCTACAAAACATGCCACGGATGCGTGAAAGTGTTCAGCGTTAATATAAAATGTCAGAGCCAAAGGAATGAAGTACATTTATTCAAAAAAAAAAAAAAAAAAAAAAAAATTGGGGGGAGCCAAATGATGTCTGGTTGCACTAATTGTTTTTCTGCATTTTATCTACAGGGTTACAGCAAAATAAATTATGTTTCATCTGAGTTGTGAATTTGCAGTATAAGTTACACTATCATTCAAAAGTTTGTGGTCAGTTTATTTTTTAAATAAATATTTTAATTCAGCAAGAATGCATTACATTGAGCAAAAGTGGCTTTGTTACAAAGCAATAACAAAGTCTGATGCTTATGAGCAAGATATTTTAAATGAATCGGCTGAAAAGACTAAATTCCCTTAAAAGTACTAAGAGAATTTTTAATGGAATCATTAAGGAACATGAACCTTATGGTTTCCACCCCTAGAAATCAATCACAGTATTAAAAATTAAAAGATTTTGAAAAAACAAACAACAGTGTTTTCCTGATCAAATAATGCTGTCACTTTAAAACTTTATCTGATAAACAAGCAGCAACATGGAGGATAAGATATTACTATTATTCCAATCTGTGACAACCTCTCAATCTCCCGACTCTGGAACTCATTTCTGGTCTAGCGGCAAGCAGGCCTGTTCATGCGCATAATACAAGTTAGAGTCGGTTGTTTTTAGACAGTAAATCTCCCACAAGATTTGCATTTGCTGCTAACAAGATTAGGGTTAGGGGTCAAATTACTTTGGGACTTCAAATAAAACGTTTATGAATGCAGCATTTGAATCTAGCAAGATTTTCATAGAAAGGGTTTCCATCTAAACACAACTGCTCAGGTTTGGCTTAGGCCATATCCTGATCCCATTTCCTCCTCTTCACCTCTTACCTTGACAATCCCCTACAATAAAAGTGCCAAAAAAAAATCTTGTTTTTCTCAAACAAGCGCTCTCTAAATTAACCAAATTGTCTGGCAGAGATTTCAAAAAGTCATGGAGGTCAAGGTCTTCAGTTTCTTTTGATAAGCTCCAACAACCTACAGCTCACCTCCACAGGTAAACGTGTTATATCGCACATACACTCATGTTCATGTAATGCAATACGCAATTAGAGCTTTGGTGCATTGTGAAGAAGATAAGGACAAAAAATGCCAGTGAACTGATTCCATGTCCATGGCGCTGGGTCAAAAAAGCCTCAGCGTTTAAAAGGAAGGTTATAAATACTCTGTGCACTCTGAGTCAGCTGTGCACAAAATACCCTTCTGTTCCTCCTGTCACCTCCTGGTACCTTCACGCTATGTGGACATATCGGAGCAGCGAGGGAAGGAGGGATGAAGAGAGGGGGAGAGATGAGAGGGAATGGGGGGGACCAGGGGGTGAGGGATAAATTAGCCAAACCACTTAGGTGATTTCAACTAAAATTAGCCACACTGCCTGTGGGCTCCATCAATTCTCAACTTCCTGAAACTCTGACAAGCATGGGGCAACTTTCTCTCAGCGCCCCAGAGAGCCGCCATTCCCTCCTCCCGTTTACGGAAGATTCTCTCCTCCGCGATCAACATCTCTCGACTTCTCTTTCGTAGCTCTCTTTATTCTATTGCATTTATTTGTGCTGTTGTTTGCCATTTTTTCATTTGTTCTTATTTTGTTACTGACCTTTTACTTGTTTTTTTATGAAAATAAAACTTTGCGTTGAAGAAAAGTAGATTTTTGTTTGTATATGCTGTCAATTATAGTTCTTAGAAAGAAACATGGAATCAGCAAAAATCGGTATCGGCAGATCACACTAACAAAAAATCGGAAATCGGAATCGGCCAAGAAAATCGGTGCATCTCTAGCAAGAACGTTTCTTATGTCCGAGTCCCTTACTCAGGGTTTCCAGTCCTTCTCCTGGAGGTGCTACCTTTCTGCAGAGTTCAGCTCCAACCCCAATAAAACACACCTGAATCAGCTAATCAAGGGTTTTAGGATCACTAGAAACTTTAGGGCAGGTGTGTTGGAGTAGGTTGAAGAAAAATTGTTTAGGAAGGTGGCCCTCCCGGAGCACAGTTGCACACCTTTGCCCCTAAAAAAGATGTTTGATAGGATTCTGATCTTACTAACGTAATTATATGGGGATATACAACGCTAACTAGTTTACTAGTTCTTCAGATGACCCATTAGATGACTAGTCAATTTCTAGGCCTCTTAAGGGGTCGAGTCCATTTCCAGGACTCCCAGCAGGATGAAGGGTGGACATGTTTAAGGACTGCACACCCTTGCTTCTAAAGAAAGATGTTTTACTGGGGTCTGGTTCTACTCGTACAGGGCCATAACTAGGCTAACTAGTCCTTCATACAACCCACGGACTAGTCAATTTCCAAAATTCATAGTTTTGCTCATCACTTGCACCATCTGCACAACAGACCATACGGCTTTACACGGGACGTTCGCAAGATTCCCGACATCGGGTCTCCCAGTGGGACGAGGAATGGACATGTTTTATACAGCCCAAACAGCACAGATGTGCCCATAAACCCGCGTCACGGCCCGTCTCGAAAAAACGCACCACGCTGTATGATTAAGGAAGACAAATGACTGTGAAGAGCTGTTCTCTCTCGCCCTCTGATTCAAAGAGACGGTTGAGTGAAACCACTCTCTCCGAGACTGCACCAATATGTGCCGCTCTGCCTCACATGCTCCTTGCCTCTCTCTCCTTTTCCCAGGTGTTCCTTCCGTCTGTTGGCTCACTCAGAGCTTGCAGAACTGAAACCACATGCTTTCACTCCCGTCTTGTCTCCACCGGGTCATTCGACAAAAGCGGGTGCCATTTGTCTTCATACATATGTGTAAGGATTGCTGTTTTATTTTGATTATGTACACTCTTAAAAATAAAGGTTCTTTATTGGCATCTATGGTTCCATAAAGAACCTTCAACATCCATGGACCTTGCATGCACAAATAGTTCTTTATACTGGAAAAATATTATTTTAAAGGTTATTAAGAAGTTTTTCATACTAACAATAAAAAAAGGTTCTTTTAAGAACTGTTCTCTAAAATGTTATTTCGGGGACCCAAATCGGTTCTTCTATTGGAACCTTGATTTTTAAGACTGTAAATCAACAAAAAGACGGTAATTTAACTATAAAATTAATCAAACAAAATTGAAGTGAACTTCAAGGACAAGTTCAAATCTTTTTTTTTTATAACTGAACATTTTCTTATGATTTACAGTAGTTGATGTAATTTCAAAAACGTAAATTTTAAAAATGTCAGCCCTGTTACTAAGAATTTGTATAGCAATCAAATTTTATTTGAAAAGTAGATATTTGTAGAAAAAACAGCATTAAATTCGCTTTCTGAAAAGCATGTTGTAGTTTCACAACCTTGTAATGTCAAAGTAGAACTGCCACCCTGTTACCGTAAACATGGTTACATTTTACTAGGCATAATTACATCTGAATATATTAATTTTAAAAAATGTGTTGTACAGTACAAACATTTTATTAATATTATTACACTACTGAATGTAATTATTATTTTTATTTTTTTTTAAAGTACATTCTACCAAAAAGAAAAAAGTACTGTAATTATAAAAACAATCATCTTTTTGAACTGGAAAAGTCACCTATTTCAATAGAATGACCGCTTCCTCAAGTCTTCGACATTACCATTTCATGGGGTCATTGCCATTTTAATAGGTGTAGTGCCATCGGAGAATGATGAATCAGATCTAATTCTGCAACTGACGACGACTCCAAAAGAATGTCATTGATAGGTTTGCCCTTGCGGTGTACCACTAGGATGTGTCTGCCCTTCAAAATAAAAGAAAAACCGGGTGGCATATGGGGCAACGTTTATGCCCCACCTGGTTCCCACAGGCGCCATCTCTCTCTGCCCATACCAAATGGCCAGTCCTAGTCTCTATCTTAACAGACAGGTGGCCAACCTGCCCTGAAAAATTAATGTCACATTTATTGTTAGTGTGTGTCAGGCCTCTCTCTGGACAGCTTGTTCAATGGGGCTGTATCCCATATGGTGCCCTATGTACACCAATTCATCACCAATTTCAGAAAGATAATGATAGTTTAGATTAATATTCAAATACAGGTATAATATGTAATTAGAAGCATGTGTGAGTTGTTCAATTTAAGATGAGATTGTTTCATGCAAAAACGGCTGTGGGAAATGTTCATATTATTACGCACTCATACGCATATGCTCACAACAAGCTCAAAAAGGCAGAAAATGTGCTGCTTTGACTCGCTTTGACATATAATCAGACACGCATACATGGGTATACAAAAAAAAAACCCTGACAGCTTCGGTTT
The DNA here is from genome assembly GCF_001515605.1 of Sinocyclocheilus anshuiensis. Classification (NCBI taxonomy): domain Eukaryota; kingdom Metazoa; phylum Chordata; class Actinopteri; order Cypriniformes; family Cyprinidae; genus Sinocyclocheilus; species Sinocyclocheilus anshuiensis. The sequence continues at coordinate 490,570 of NW_015536587.1, forward strand.
CCTGCCTGACTGCCTAACCAGACCCACAGACCCCAAACAGATGAAGATGAAGACATTTCCGACGATCCGCCGTAGTGCGCTCAAACCAGCTGAGCAGACGAAATTGACCTATTCCTTAATCGCTTTTAATGAAGACAATGTGAGCTAGCGGTTCCGCTGAGACGACGCACGCTTAAGCGGCTCCCTGATCAGTGAAGAGCCACAAAAATGAAGCTGATAAATCCTAATTCAGGAATTGTGAATTCTGAATCGTTCTCTTCCCAGTTTACCTTTCCGCCACAGACTCCCATATCCGTTTGTCCAATTAATGGGAATATTACTCCAATTAAAATGTCACATTCAACATTCATTTCATGTGAGATGACGATGGCTTTGTGTGCTTGTTAAATTCTTTAGTGCAGGAAGAACCACTGCCAAAGCCATAATTATAAAACTGCACGAAATAATTTATTTAGACAATTTAGTTTCATTAAATGTGACAGCTTCGTGATAACAAGCCCAAACAAAAATTCACACTGTACGACGGAGCCAACAGACTGGATTTTATTTAAAATTCAATAAGCATGAAAGTAATTAAGGAATCTAAGAGCTGATGTTTGCAATTAAATAAGGAAATATATTTGCTTGGTTATATTGCTTGCCTTGCGCTATGATTCAAAAAAGTCTAACGGGGTAAGTGTGAACATCTGCAAGATACTATAAACCTAAGTTTGAGTTAATAATCAAATTATATTAAAGTCAACATGAAACAGCCATTTTATTCTCGAAAAATGTGAGAGAATACTCAAAGAGAGAAATAAAAAAAATTTTACTCATCAAGGATGTACTAGAACATGAAAAGTGGTCTCTATATCATTTTTAAAAACTGGGGTCCCAAGGGGATGCTAGGAGACCATAATCAATATATTACAAAAACGTTCAGGTTAACTTAAGATACACTAAATGTTTCAAAATGTTTTGAAGATTTTTTCTTAAAGAAATTAAAACTTTTATTCAGCAAGGTGCATTAAATTGACCAAAAGTGACAATGTTTTCTATTTCAAACAAATGTTTTGAATTTATATTCAAAGAAACCTGAAGAAAAAAACTAACCATTTCCACAAAAATATTAAGCAGCACAACCTTTTTTTAAATTGTTATTAATAAGAAAAGTTTCTTGAGTATCAAATCAGCATATCAGATTGATTTCTGAAGGATCATGTGACACTGAAGACTGGAGTAATGATGCTGAAAATACAGCTTTGCATCACATGAATGAGTTAGTTATTTTAAACTGCAATAATATTTCACAATATTTCTGTTGTTACCGTGTTTTTGATTAAATAAATGCACCAAAAAAAAAAAACATTTGAACAGTACCTTAAATATTTTTTCATATTTTTTCATAATATTTTTTCATATTATTTAGGAATGACATGCATTTAGTACAAAGTAAATAATTACATACTAATTTAACAGCAATTTAATATTAAGAAATAAAAAGCAAATCTGCATATAGTTAAATACAAAATAATGTTTATAAAATGTTTTTTTTTATATGTTTTTAAAATATTACACATTAAGTTTAAGGAAGTGCTTTCCTTACAACGTAATATAAATTAATCTTTTAGTTACGTTTTTGCAATTCATTCATCACCGTGCAATTCATGCCTTTGCTAATCCTACCTGTAGAACTGTGTAGGGAAAATATGTATTGTGAAAAGTATTGTAAAAAATTATTTAAAAAAAATGTAAAATGTTGTCTAGAAAATATTTACTTTTTCATTTATTTCCTTTGGTTAAAAAGTAAAAATATCATGCATATACAAGTGAACAATATCATAAAACTTCTCTTTCTTTCATATATACTGTATATATAATATATTATTTAATATGTAAATATTTATTTTATATATATATATATATATATATACAGTGGGTACGGTCTGAATACTTTCCGTACCCACTGTATATATATTTCATGTTGACTCAAATATCATACAAGGCATATACTGTACAAGTTGCTAAATTAAGATAGCTTTATGATTTGGCACCTTTGTACAGCGCTGAACAGCTGGTTGTCCGTTTATCGGCTCTACCTGTGATGTGAGATCCTCTCTGTACGCCTCTGTAGTCCTAAACACCGCTGAGTACCTGTAATTTGTCAGCAGCACCGTTCAGACAGCCTGCCAGACGTACAGGGGGTCAACCGAAATTAAAGCTTTTGATCGCACCGCTGTTCGACATTAGAAAGCTCGCTGTTGCTTTTCACCAATTATGCAACCGTCAACATCTGTTTGTTCCTCGTCATCTTAGCACTTGGCCCTCGAAGCTGTAATGTTACGCAAGAAAGCCACCCATCTCAGATCTGGGTCTAAACTAAACATCGCGACTTACCACAAGTAGCCCTAACAATAGCACTGGATGTAGATGTTAGACAAAAACCAATCCGAGTCTCGCTGGAACAATAGAGCGATTTACTATAGTTCCTGCAGGAAGAGACTTAACTTCAACACGTATGAAAATAGATTTATTTTTCCTCGTGACCTCCACTCTCTCCGGCTCGGGCTGAATTCTTTGCAAATATATGCAGACAAATGTTCAGATCTCTAAGGGGAACATTCTCTGGGAATATCAGAGCATTCCTTACCTCACATTATATTTCGGGCTTTATCTATTGTTTGTGTCTGACAAGGTGCTCCACTGAATCGGTCAGGCTGTTATATCAAATTCAGTGTAATAACCTCCGGCCTACTTTCAGGAGAAGGAAAAAATGAGAGCGAGATGGAGGAAAGTCGTAAGACAAGGGAGAAGTTAAGATGAATAAGAGAGGAGACTACCAAGGACACGCTGGACTTCCTAATGGAGTCTCCAGGAACGGCGATGTTGGCCCGGAACGAGGTGAAGAGGACAAACAGGATTCCTGGACAGGCGCAGAGGAACGCCGAGGTCAAAGGTCAAGAACATCCCATGCTCGCTTTGCTGTGAGCGAGTAAAGGGAGCATAACTGATTGAAAGCGCTTTATGAAGTACAGCTTGGTTAATTTATAACCAGTTTTATTATAAGAGTAAAAATCTGCTAAGAGGTAATAAAGGAACAACAGCTTTAAAAAGTGATTTTTACTATTATTTACAACAGTGTGTGCGTCAAAATCATTCCTTTCATGGTTAAAAAAAATGATTTTCAAAAGTCAACAAATTTGCAATCAGCTGAATGTAATATTTTTTGACAAGCCAAAAAAGCCAGTCTCTGAGTAACATGTAATTATTCAAGCCACAAAATAAACTGCATTCCCTAAAATATGCATAATGAACTATGCAAAAAGCATTTCAAACATCATATTTTATACTACCCAGAAATCAAATATAGTTCCTCCCTTACGCAGGTTATCACATCCATCAAAATCTTAGGCTGGCTGTCAGTTGGAATATTAGAACTAAAAACAATCACTTCACTGAGTACTTGCTGGCTAAGATATAAACTATTATTACCATACAATCCATCCGTTTTCAGATCCACATCCTTCGAATATCACAACGTCGATGTCTGTCAAAAAATAACATGCACAAATACATGGTAGCATTTGTGAGAAGCAAAGGTAAACGTAAAATGCACATGCTGCTGTTTTTGACGATGGCTGAGGCTCATGGGAGATTTATGACACTTTAGAAATATATAGCTTGTCAAGTGGAGGCACTTTCAACAGAAAATGCTTATTTTCCCTATTAGACCTCTCCAGCGCACTTCAGAAGCACACGCGCACGCTCGCACATCAATGGACTACATCAAAAGCTGCTCAGAGTAATAGAGTGGCAAATGCTTCAGTACACAGAACTGTAAATGAACACAGACCTGTCTGGATTGAAGTTTAAACACAGCTCACATATTTTATGCAATTATAGAGTTTGATTAAAAATCTGATGAAATAATATGAAACTTTCTGCCTGCACATATAACCTGAAAATAATCTGCCATAATAGTTCAATCAGCTTGAACCTGTAATATAGTAGAAAAAAGTACTGTATATAACTGTAGTACTGTACACTAAAGTACTGTATATAAAAGTATATAAAAAATATATAAATATTAAAATATATTCTAAAATATATTATATTATGATATACATGGCAAAAGTTAAAAGTTTTGGGTCAATAAGATTTTTTGTCTTTTAAAACAAATTAACTTTTTTTTTTTTTAATTGATCAAAAGTGACAAAGACAATGTCACAAGACTTAAGAAAAATACTGCCTTTGCTGAATTTTTGATTAAATAAATGCAGCCTAGGTGAACATAAGAGACTTTCATGTTCAAAATCAAAGAATTTTTTTTTTTTAAATAAGGATAATATAAATAAGGTTCCACATCTATTAGTTACTGTTACTATCTGTAAATTTTCACTATTTCACTAAGTGGAAAGACTTTACTTTTAATGGTTTTTAATCTTTTTTCCAATAAAAATTTGTACAAAATTATATTTTTGCTTATTATATATTTCCCACTCCTAGTAGGTACACTGTTAAACTATAAAGTAGCTAAAGATGTCCTGGTTTTTGTAAATATCTATGGACTGGCGGCATATGGGTAACAATCCCAACATGTTTTAGTGGCAAACTTCTCATTAACACTCAAGATAGAGATCTGATTAACCCATTTTAAGAAACATTTGATGACAACTGATGTACGGTATTTAATTTTGAACTACTTCCTCCTCTCTTGCTGCCATCTTGAGCTTTGGGCCTACGACAATTCCATATGCCTCCATCAAAACGAGCACTCGAGGGCTTTATTGGTAAACCATCAACTTTTAGTTGAAAGTAAAACAAATGACAGACGTTCGGGCCCCTTGGCGTCACAGAGCGCGGGCATCGCAGCAAAGACATGCAGTTTGACAAAAGCCCGGCCAAGCCTGAGCTGGATAGAGGTAAAAGACGCTCCTCCTCAAACGAGCGCATCGTTCTTCAAAAGCCTCCTGCTATTACCGGCGCTTCATCAAGACACTCGAGGGGCCGGTTTACCCCCATCAGGCCGCCTGGAGCTGCCAGCTAGCCCGCGTCCCTGCGAGGAGCTGCCGCGAGGGGAGAGATGGGGCTCGGACCTGATGGGTCCTCCGAGCCGGGTCCGTGCCGCACGGCTGAGGCTCCCACCAATTCCCAGTCCAACTGTCACTGCTGGCACGGGCCTCCACCCCTTCAAGCACATAATCTGTGCTCGCATGGCTGTTAAAGCCCTCCGCCATCATCGCACAGCCCGTCTCCGTCACACACACACGGGACTGCAGAGCATTGACTGCGACTGTGCGCTTCTGTCATCAAGATATGAAAGGAAACAAAAGAACTCTACAGTGTTTCTTGTTTCTTGATCTGTAACAGGAAAACTTTGGTGCATTTGTCGTCCCACAATTCAAACTGCACAAGAGCGCTGATTCTAAAAATAGAGCACCAGTATTGAATATTCTTATGTTATTACAAATAATAGATAAGGAAGACCGCACCCATGCAGATGTGAGTGGAAAGCACATAATGTGCTTGGCTTCACTCAAAATGCTGACAGGATTGAGGAATTCTACGAACAAATTCTTCAAAGAGTAAAATTCACTGTCCAGTGTTTAACCAATAATTTCCAAGTTTGTTACTCAGTCTTTATGTGTGGTCACATTTCTTGGGCAAATTTCGTAGGCGAATTCCAGTAATTTAGATAGGAATCCACGCAATCGTGATTTTCGCATAATGGCGAAAAATTCCCCACACAGATTTTGCTCGTGTTCAAGTTGGTGTCGTGGATTCGCCAACAGAAAGCTGCTTGACTTGAAAGTGATTTCTGTATGAGCTACAATATTGACAATGGAAGTACATTTTGTGTGCAAAATTTCGCTAGTATGACAGCACTTTTACAGTCAAATAAAGACGATGCATTTCAAACCATAACTACTTGTGGCACACCCCAAAAAAAAAAAATTAAGTAAATAAATAAGTATATATACAGGTGAAAATGTGTTGCATCACCACTAAAATATAGGCATGACAATTTTAACAATTCTTGTTCCAATTCTGATTCCATATAACGGATCCATTAGCGATTATTTACTGTTCAGTAATTGATTCTGATTGGCTGACAGATCTAAGGTGTTGATGACTTCACAGTCATGCAGCCATGCTCTAAAAATATAGCTACAGGTCCTTTCCATAGTTACAGTTCCATATTTTTGCCATATCTTTACCAAATTATTTCAGTTTATAGGACAGAAATGACAAATTATTGAAAGTAATTTTGGAAATAAAATGTACTATCTATAGAAAATACTCACTTTCTTCAATAACTGCACAGTAAAGCCTCTTAAAATGTCAATAGCAGTAAATATATTTAAATTTGCAAACAATAATACACATAGAACATTTGATCGTTGAATTATTGAAAATTAAAGTATCAGCATTAATAGTTTCGCTTTTGTGCCATTGCCACATGCAGCCAGCAAATACTTTGTAATAAAATTCAGATTTCAATCTCAAAAATCAGCTAAAACAGTTCATTTGCTATGATGCAGGAATATATCATCTTTTAAGAAACACTAACAGAACTGAATGCTAAGAAAATCTTTCCGAAATGGTTCTTTATTGCCAATTCAAACAACAGATGAGAAAAACCTCCTTCAGAACCAGATCCAATACAAATCAATTCAAATCTACTTTCTCACAAACATCCTCAATAATACTACAGTCTCATACTTTGTAAAGATGGCAGTAAATGAGTCACATGGTGTCCACTACATCAATCTCAGGAGGCATGGAAGACTTCCCACTGCCATCCTTCTCTCCACATCTCCCAGTGACAGAGCACTAATGTCACGCGCATCCAGGTGAGAGCGTGGCACGTGTCACGAAGCGAAAAATGGCTGAGCTCGCCATGCTCAGCCGTCTTCTTTAATTGGGTAAAACAAAGTAATTTGTGTGCAGCACAGGGGGGCGTGAGGGGCTAAATGACAGGACAGAAGGTCAACGCTTCTCCCTTACTCCACCAAGCGTCATCCACCAACACGCCCAGCATGGTTTTGAGTTAATATTGAGACCTATTATCCAGCAGCCCTCTGCCATCTGCCCCACACGTGCGCGCCGGCTCAGGCAATCAACTGTACTTGCTGTGAGAGACAGGGCTACAGTGCATTTTTCAGCTACTGTATATGTGCAGTGCATTATGGGTCTTTTTGTCTTGTCATGCAGATTAGTCATAAAACTTCACTGCATCATCTGATGCGGCGTGACAGTGGTGATCTCTCACTTAGTCTTCAATTACTTAGTCTAAACCCCATAGGACATGGTATAAATGCACAAATAAATAAAAATATGGCTAAAAGGATCTCAAGGGCTCAACGGTAAAGATGGCCCACTTTCTCAGGCCAGTATAAGAAAGTTTTATGCCAATTGACAGAACTGTAATTTTGCCAGTCGAAAAACTTGATTTCTGAAGAAATCTGACACTGAAGAATGGAGTAATGGCTGCTAAAAATTCACTTTTGACATCACAGGAATAAATTACATTTTAAAATATATTCAAATAGAAAGCAGTTATCTTAACTGTAATAACATTTCACAATATGACTGTTTTTATTGTATTTTAGATCAAATAAATGCAGCATTGGTGAGCATACAATAAGTAAACATTTGACAGACAGTGGGCATGTGTGTGTGTGTGTGTGTGTGTGTGTGTGTGTGTGTGTGTGTGTGTATATATATAAAGAGTATTGAGTATGACTGTATTGTGATATATCGATACATACATCCCTAAAAATCTGTGTGAAAGCAGCCTAAAAATGTGTTCTGCCCCATTTTATGTGATATTCCACAGTGCAAAAAAACACTGACAAAGAAATACTCTCACGCTTATGTACAATGGCGTAACAAGCTATTTGCGGCAAAAAGACAATAGAGTGGTTTTCAAGGAACCTTTCCAAGAGCGTTCAGCGGAGGGTCAGGAAGAACAACGGCGGATCCTTTAGGGAGGTCACGCTGGTGTGTCGACAAAGTATGAAGATTACACCGCTGTGAGATAACCGGAGCAGTGCCTCAGGTGCACACACACACACACTGAACACATTGGTTTCAACACGGCGCTATTTCCACATTCCTCTGGCCGCTGGCCTGCTCAGATGTTTCAACAAAGCAGCTGTGGTTTTCAATGAAAGGAAGAAATAACAGAGAAAGAAAAATGTTTATGGAAGTTACTTCAAACAGATGAATACTTCACATACCAAGTCCGCCACCATGTGCATCAAAGCTATTCAAATTAAATATTTTGTTTTGTAATATACGTCAAATATACCTGTAAATGCAGTATAAGCTCATTGAATTACAAAAGAATATTGCATCTCTCTTACCTGATGTACTTCAGTTAGAATAGAGGTGTGTATTGCTCAATACATAGGGTTAAAAACTCGAAAAACCCATAAAACCTCAAATCACATTTCTTGTTGAAGTGTGCTGACGTGATCTGACAACTTTCGCCTGGTTAGAGATAAAACGGGCCAAACAAAGAAAAAGAAACATTAGATTTACACTAAAAGAGGAACCAAGGTATGAGAATATCAGTGAGTTTGGGGTGAACACTTTTGACTTGGGCCAGTAAGTAAACAACCAAGCACCCTAGCAACAGCATAGCAACAAGCTAAAAAAATAGTCAGAACACCTTAACAACTGCATATCAATGCCTTTCTCAACACCCTGGCATTGTGACGGCAAGTTACAGCTAATGCACTTTGCTGCTACTACAATGACTGCCTACGCATGTTGTTTTTCTCCCAGGTGCGGCTCATGCTCAGATCAGAAGATGTGCAACGCTTTGGGCTATGTTGGAACAACCTTCCTGGGAATAATCCTTTAATGTGTCCCATGAATTAGCATGAAGCGTTTTTTGGGGGGTGTTGCTGCTCACCTATAAGCAAGTGTGTACCACAGGGCTCTGTGCTAGGCCCGATGCCTTTAGGGCTCAATCAGGTGTTATATGTCTGATTTAGGACACCACCATCAATCTCCCCCTGTCCACTCACTCTCCCACGTGGGATCAAATCACCACCCTCAAGTACGTACTTAAGCATCGCGTCCCAGCTGCCAGCTTTTGTACTCTGACAGTACTTATTTGTCAGTTCTTTGTTACACCCAGCACTGGTTTGCTGTCTGCGCAATCTCTGCAGAACAAATTAGTAGTTATGCTCATATTACAAGGACAGTGTAAATGTGCCATCTTATTCAATCCATTTCAAAGGCAGTTTCAACAGAGGAGGCAGCACAAATGAGCTAATTGACATTTTCAGTTTTTCCACATGTAACCTTCACCCTCATGATTTCTGCATGTGTGTTAATGGCTCACAGTTTGGATCCACAGTTGACTTCCTTGTAATCAGCTTACATAATCTTATGCATCTATATGTTTGTCCCAAACCTTAAACATAACAATTTGGTCATAAAATTCTAAATTAGTGTTATAAGAAACTATTTCAAATATGTGTGCCACAGAAAACTGGATAATCTGCTATTTTGCATGACCAGACGCTAGTCATGCTTGGCACATTTATATGCTGCATTCATGACTCATTAGCTTTATTGAAGGCAGGGGTACTGAGTGAACGACAAATAATTCAGTCATCTTGACAGACTGAAGTATCGTGGAAACAACTGCGCAACGTGTTTTTGTTCACCAAGGTGTTCTTTTTATTAGGTTTATTTCTTCTGCACTGAGTGATAGAGCATGCGGCAGTGAACATTAGGCCTCAGGCCACAAGGAGGGCGAAAGTGAGCGGGGAACCTATGTTGACACCTCGCTGGCTCCGTTAATCCGACATGTGAATGATGGCTGGGAGTTTGAAAGGCACTTTGTCCAATTAGAACCGTGCAGCAAATTTCCACCTGGCCCTGACAGAGATGAAGTGGCTCTTTTGAGAAGACACAGTGGCTTCCAGCCAGGTAAGAGAGAAGTCCAAAAGGTTCTAGTCCAACTAGCAATTAACAAACCTCCACTGGACAACCCCCTAAATGCAAATTGAAATATAATGAGAATTCTCGCTATCAATTAAAACCAAAGATTGCCATTCACCTTGGCGTGTTTCAGAAGCAGACAAACTGCCATGTATGGTGTCAACGCCACAGCGAAGGGTCAATCACTGTCACAGGGAAGGAAGTCGCAGAGCAGCGCGCATCAAATGGACTCCCACTGATACAAATCACAGATGTGTCTAATAAATAGCCTGGCACATAATAATTTCAACTCTACCCATTTTCCTAAAGTGTATCTGCAGACCAGAGGTGTAATTTCAACCATATAATGTGAAAAATCAAACATTCATTCAACATTCAGCTTATTCCCTCAGTGCCAAAGTAGCAGGCCATTATACTACTTGAGAGCGACCAACTTCCCTGTGCTCAACTATACATATCAGGCTTTTCACACAAATCATGTGTTCCAATCATTCCCTAAATGAAATTAGGCTGATTTAAAAAAAAAGAAAAGTTCACCCTCTATTTATTTACCCTCCTCATGACATTCCAATCCCATATGCTGCTTTCATGACAGTTGGATACTAGACACTCAAGAACCAATAACATTTTTATGAAACTGAAGTCCCATATTTTAAAAGGTGACTAATAACATACATTTTATTCAGTTCATAACACAGTTATTTTATGACTTCTGAAGCCTTGAAAAATAGCACAGATGTATGAATTACTTTCATAGAGATTTTTTGCTATTTGTGGAGGCCATGAAACATCATTGTATAGAGGAGATCTATTTGAAGAAATTATTTCTTTGTGTTCCAATGAAGGAAAAAAAACACCCTATGGGTTTAGAGGGTGAATAATGACTGATGTGATGAAGTATTCATTTACGGAAATCTCAATGGCTTGTGCTCCTAAAATGGCAAAACAGATGATTTGATAAACAAATTGAGAAAGTATCTTGCTGTTTGAGTAGATGCATATCAAGATTAGTCAAATTTGCGCTCAGATCAATGTAGCACAACCTTTGCCATCCCACAGAGGAGTTTCAGAAGAAACATTAGAGAATTTCCTCAAACACAGTGGCACCATTGTGCTCCATCTAACTTTTTCTTCGTTAAAATGCAATCAATTGTTATACATCTGCCAGCCATGTGGCAAAAACTTCAATCTTTTAATCTGAAATTAATGCAGCAATTATAATGGGGTCTCGGAAAGGAATAATTTCACATTTTAAAATCCTTGAACATTAACTGATGGCTTCCATCTTCCCACTTCTGTATGTCTATTTCTGTCTGTCACGTAAAAATAGGCTTTTAATAACCTGACATGCGGTTAATTATTGTATCCCAGGCACCTCGTTAGGAAAATTAAGTGGTAAAACACTGATCGATAAGGCTGATAAACTTTGGCCTGAAGATGGAGGGACGTGATTGGTGCTGCAAACACGACAGCGGGAGAGCCCTGTTCTCCATCACTGCCAGAGTCCAGTGGAAATGTCGTTCTCCATCACTGCTCCATCAATTCCAACCATCCACAAGCTGAGATTAACTATTCATTATGTAAAAGAGAAATCTCATCTTCTGTTTATGACATCACATGAGAAAAGACTGGGTCACAAGTTAACAATCCAAAGTTTCCAGTCTTGCGGACTCTGAAATTCATAGTTACTCAGATCCCAAATGCAGTCTGGGTAAAATTATAGTGTTCAGAACCTATTTTTAGAATTGTTTTTTTTTACTCAAAAACAAGTACATTTCAGAAATCATTCTTTGTGTTGTATTTTACAACTAAGCAACTGCTTTTTGGTTGGCTGTTAGATTATTTGTTACATCATGAAGTGAATGACTTGGATGAATGAAAACAATGACACACTTAAAGGAATAGTTCAATAGAAACTGTATGAGTTTCTTTCTTCTGTTAAACACAAAAGAAGATATTTTTAAAAATGTGGGTAACCAAACAGTTGCTGGTAGCCATCGACTTCCATTGTATAGAAAAAAAATGTATATGGAATTCAAAAGGGACCGTTAACTGTTTGTTTACACACATTCCTCAATTTTTGTTTTTCCAGTAAGTATCATGATAAAAGGTCCTGGTAATAAAAATAATATCCAATGTTGAACTGTCAGTGTAAATGGGTTATAAAATGCAAAGAACAAAATGTAATTAAACATGTAAAAAGTACTGTAATTGTAATACTAAAATTAATACTTTAAATGAATGAATGAATGAACCCAGTCTTCCTACAGTATTATTGTACAAAGTACACAATCATTTAATTACTTAAAATCAAGATCACAAGCCAACTATGGAAACAAGTATTGATCTGTGTCTCTTACAAAAATTATGGGATGAGCAGAAACAGACTATTCCTTTGTTTCTTCTCTAAAATTAGATTTTTTTTTTCATCCTAGGCTTACAATGACTGACTGTTTAATTGAAAATCTGCTGAAATCAATGTTACTGAATTAACAAAAAAATACACAAACATACATGCATGCCTTAATATTTACAAACTCAACTTTTTATTTTAATAATTTAATTTTAATATCTAAAATAATTAACATTTTAAAAGGTGTATTCTCAATATCACATTAGCTTTTCATGTAGTATCAAGATTGGTATCAAGAATTTTTTGCTATCGCCGACTGAGATTTTGGCATCATGACAACCCTTAATTATTCAATTTAAACTGATAAATGAACAGAAGTGCACATGGCTTAATTTAACATAATTTAATAAGTACCTAAAAGGATAATGGTAGAATAAATGGTGAAATCTTGAGCCTGAGAGAGTTAAGTTGAAGGTCAGGAAGGACAAACCAAGTCCTCGGTGAAACCTTGTCTCCTCCCAACCACTGTAAGACATTTAAATAAGAATGAACTAATGGATTCACATCCAATGTGACTCAACATGATTAATAGTTATGGGCATTCTTTAACCACTCTGGTCCACTGGTTCACTGTAATTGGTGAACAAAACAAAAAAAAACTATAGAGAGTGGGTCTCTGATATTAATAATTAGCTGACTGAATCGTCACAGGAAGAACCGAGTCTGACCAAGCCTGCACGATTTTAATCAAAGACTGAAAATAGGAGCTGATTATAATCTGCGTTGAGAAGTCACCGGGGGTGTTAGAAGAATACGACATGCCCGGATGTGAGGATAATTTGATTAAGAGCTTGCCGCACCTGAAGGGACAGGATCTCTTTTTAACTTTATTTACTGGATTAGGCGCCGCTTCTTAATCATACATGAATAATCAAGTACATTGAGTGACACTAATTCAAAATATGACTTATCTTTTTGATCAGCCTGATTTTTATTTGTTAGGGGACCCGAAATTGTTTTAACAGGGGAAGGATGAGCAGGCACTTAACTTCTGAACGCGTGTTAAAACAAGTCAAAATCAATTATACGCCGAATTGGCTGAATAAATGAATATTACATGCATGAAACGCATCTGGGGCTGTAAGGCCTAAAAATTAAATTTGATACGAGTGAATGAAGAATGGGTGCTTGCGTAATTCATGAAACAAAGAGATACTAAATCTGGGTGTTATATTAGATAGCAACTTGTCTTTTGAAAATCATATTTCCCATGTTACAAAAACAGCATTCTTCCATCTTAGAAACATTGCCAAGTTACGAAACATGATACCTGTTTCTGATGCAGAAAAGCTAGTTCATGCAAAAGCGCTATATAAATAAAGGTGACTTGACTTGACTTGACTATGAAAAAAAAAGTGAAATGCACACACACACATACGTGAATTACGAGCCAGACGTTGTGACTTCAATGACTTGGAATTCACAGCAGATACATGCACAGAAAATGTCAGGCCAAGTTCAGGAAATTGGCCTACTTTAGCATGTCCCTTCATACTTGCTTTTATGAGCATGGTAAACACATCTTGTGAGGGAACATTTTAAGATGAAAAGCAGACATTACACAACTTCTGTGTCCATTACAAAAGAGCAAGACAAAATGGAAACAAAGCATTTTCTTTTTGCCTTATGCAGAATTTGGCTCATTTTAAGTTTGGCTTAAGCACATCTTGAAAGCCCTAAACCTCTAAACGTAGCTACCACATGATAAAAACACTATTCCTTTCAATAACATTTGCTTCTTATTTTTTACATTTCTGCCCAAGTTCTTCAAAGTTATTGGTACACTCCTTAAATAAAAAAAAGATACATTTACTAGAGAAATATCACTGCATAAGCTATTAGACACGGTCTTAGAGAACGTATCTTAAAGTTTTTACTAGGATGATGAATAAAACGAGAACATTTTTGTTTGATAGTATACCAATAAATTGATAATTATTCATTATAAATATTTACTAGATTTGTTTGTTAGTTTGGCAGTCTTTCTGGTTTTAAAATAAAGATACAATGAATATACTAATATAAAACATATTTAAATTATAAATAAATAAATAAATAACGTTCAATATTATTTATCATTTAACTCCAGAAAAATTAGCAGGGTAGAGTTTACATACAAAAAAAATAAATAAATAAATAAATTTTCAAGAAATACAATAGGTATTCTAATAAAATCTATAAAATCAAATCTAGTTTTAATATATTATGCATTGTTGTTTTACGGATTTTTAGAATTGTTTTTTTTTACTCAAAAACAAGTACATTTCAGAAATCATTCTTTGTGTTGTATTTTACATTTTGTCATTGTGGTAAAGTCAGTCCTCAACCCATCTTTCTTCCGCAGTGTGACATATTTCTGACATATTCCCACAACGCAGGATATTCAACATGGAAAAGATCAACGCATTATTAGCTGTTTGGCTATTTGTTAACATTATCCATCAGCAGATGCAGCCAAAGTGAGGACAACGGAAAAGAGCAAGACATTGAATTGAATGTGCCACATGAAAAAAAAAGGTCTAGGAATTACTAAATGCTATACTTTGCTATTTTACAACAGCTAGCAATTGTCACAATCCAATACAAACTCGAAGCATACTCTAGGGTGAGACTGAATATCTTCCTCTTTCTGGATGCTTTAAAGTTAATGGGTTGCACCAATTTGACATTTAAAACAGACTGCAGCACTTTGCGTTCGTTATCATGAGTTGTTAAATCCCGCTGAGGAATCCTGTCGACTTTGGTCAACCACCATTGTCTCCTATGAGGCCCCAAAGGAGAGGCCCATTTCCAGTTCCTTCACATCAGCTTCACGTCCCCACTACACCACGGGCCTAGTTAGGTCACAGCCCCGCCCCACAACAGTAAATTTAGACCTCTTTAAAGGCTTCCCATAATGCATCTGGAGTACATTAATTCATTACTATTTAAACTGTCTATCTCAGAAATTAACTTCTGTAAATGGGACTTAGATCTGAGATGTCCCCTGCCGCTGGAGATGTTGCATCAAAATCTGGTTCTTGTCACCAGCGGAGGGCAGATTTGCCAGCCCCAGTTTGGCCACTGGTGGCTTTAACTCCAAAATAAGCTCTCCCATCAGAGCAAAACTTTTAGTTCAAAGAGGGTAAACTTTGTCTAATTTGGACGCCACAACATTAATTATTCATGAAATATCAATATAGGAGATGTGGGGCACTTCTTACTTCTAGTAAACTTCAAATGCAGATTAAAATCGTAAGATTTAAGCTACCTTGGGTAGTCGTTATTTGAAACACTTGCCAAAATGTTTCTCACACCATCTGCAAACTTTTCAACTTTTCAAGACCTAGTTTCTTGGAAAGCGTGAGAACTTCAACTGCAATAAAATGAATGTTGTTGCATACAAAACTTCAAGGTTTTGCTTCAGTAGATTGACAAGGAAATCAAAAATCACAGTGCATGTTTGGTTTAACACGAGGTATTACTGTCCTTTATGGCATAATTTAAAAACTGCTATTCAAAAGTGACCTGATGTTGTCATTGATATACGTTGAGCTAGGGCTGTGCAATTAATCGCATGCGATTGTCATGCGCCCCATCTGAAAGCAGGGGATGGAGATTTACTACTAATCACGGAACCGGCATTACTGACGAGATGCGCATGACAATCGCATGCGATTAATTGCACAGCCCTACGCTGAGCCATAAAACAACCATTGGGCCTCATTAAAAATATCAAACAAAAAATAAGTAAATCATTCATAAAACTATTCTTGCATATGTTTTCGTATTGAACTGAATTCAGTGTAAATCAATACAAATTTTTCAGTCACAGTCGGTACAATTATTCCAACTAAAATGTAAAACCATTTGTAAATTGTCAATTAATTAATAGACTAAAACCATTCATAAAACTATTCTTATGCAAACATTAAAACCATTCTTTTATAGACCATCACAATTAATTCAATTATTCCAACTAACTTGTAAATTGGCAATGAATTCAACAACTAAAACAATTCATATTAATTTCGTACTATACATATTTTTTCCAAATCACTACAAATGTTCATGAAACCATTTTATGTAAACCACAATTCAACAACTGAAATTATTTGTGAAACTATTTATATGAAATTGCTAGTCAATTTAAACAAATAAAAAAATACGTAAAAATTTACATATAATTGGGCCTCATTCATAAAACATTCGTAAATATATGAGTAAATTCTGAGTAATTTTCGCGTAAAACGGACCTTCCCGAAAACTCTCCTCCGGAATCACAAATACTTCGTAAAGGTCAGATTTGATAGTTAAATGTGTCTATATTAATGAATTCCAATCATTCGTAAATAGGGCGCGCATGCACGCTCATTCACAATTAGCATATTCCCCGCCTATGAATTACAGCTACGCAAATTACGTATCTAGGAATGGTGTGGAATCCTTGGACTCAATTCTCAGGTTTGGTAAGTTATATAGCATAAATGCGTAAGAGACTAATAGGCTATATGCCTAACAATAAATTAATAAATTAATGTGTGTCCACCAGAGCATTTTTAGCCAGCTGACATAATGCCTGGTGCTCTTCTGCAAACGACCAGCTGGTGGTGCTTGAGAGATCTTTGGAGGCACTGCATTTTTCTGGAGTGACGCATTGTTTGCTATGATTTGGAATATTCACGGCAGTAACATGTTACGAGTATCTTATTTTGAAGAATATTACTGAATATAAAAATGCAGTAACCAGCAATATTAACTTCTCCAATGTTGTGTTGTACAAGTAGGATCATGGTTGGTCAATGTAATGTTTGTCCCGCCCCTCCTCCACTGTGATTGGACGGCTGTGTAAAAAGGGACAGTTTACCCAAAGTTAAAGAGTAAAAAACTAAAAAAAGACAGGGCAAATTAACTCTAATACATAGTTCATAAAAATGCAGTGTCATCAGTTTGTCTAAAAGAATACAGAACGTTTGAATGTTTTATGCACCATTTACACATGGTAGGGAGCAGGTGTAAATTTCTTTCGTACCAACTAACATTTTCATGAATCCGAATATTTATGTCAGAACGACTTTCCGAATGATTTACACAAAAAATCGTTCTGCTCGTGTTTCATGAATGAGGCCCAATGTCACAATCAGTTAAACTAAAACTATCAAACTATTCTTGCGTAATTTTTATGTATGATTGTATAAAATGTACAAACATTCATGAAACATTTTATGTAAATCACAATTCAACAACTGAAATCATTTGTGAAACTATTTATTGGAACTGGAATTGTTAACCAATTCAACAAGTAAAAACAAACTTATGTAAATATAAACTTACGCAAATTATCACAATCAATTAAACTGTCAATCAATCAACTAAAACTATTAAAAAAATTATTCACACGTAATTCAATATATTTATTTTAAAATAATTTGTAAAACCATTAATAAAACCATTCTTATGTAAATTGTTAGAAATCAATTCAATGGGTATAACTATTCGTCAAGCACTTTCAATTCACTTTCAATTGATTCAACAACAACAATCGATTCAACAACTAAAAACATTCATAGAATTGTCAATCAATTCAATGTCTAAAACCACTGATAAAACCATACATTTTCACATTCAATGAGCAAAACCACTCCTAAATTTTTGCATTAAGTAAAACTATTCATAAAACCTGTCTTACATAGCAATCAATATGATACAACAATTTGGTTTTATGAACAATTTACACAAATTTGTTTTTCTTGCATTTCAAATCCCAATGCCTGCAACATGAGCTTAAATCAAATGTCACTGAAGTGCACATGCAGGACCAAAGATGAAAAAATGTGTCTTTCTTTCAAATTTATACATGATGCTACAACTGAAAGTCTCATGATATCTTCACTCCAATGGTGATTTTATAATGTCTGACTAGTCAGATTCTAGTGGACTTTGAGTTGTGTTGTACAGCAATAATTTCATGTGGAAACGCTGAGACCGGTTTCAGGGCTTCCAAGAAATATTGATTGTTCCCAGCTTCAACGTGTTGTTCTGCCCTGTTTATCTAATATAAACCGCATCAGTGATCTACTTAAACCAGTAGAGCACTTGGCAAGAATTTGACGTCTCTTTGGAGGAAAGGCGCATTGGAAAGTTAATTGATTGTTTATGGTAGATCACACGCGAAATACGTTAAATGACACGGTTTAACCTTTGAGCAAACTCATCGTACTAACACCTGTCTTAAACCATAGCATGGTGTGATACATCACACCTCTGATGATCAAAAACAAAAAGGGGAGGGAGACATCATGTCAGGAGGAACGCTGCCAAACAGTGATCCTCATTTTGGGTTCTTCACTCCAGGATGTTGGCCTGGCTTTCGCCTGGCATCACAACACAACTTGGCTTTGCTGAACCAAGTTGATGTTTTCAGCTGATTTGAGACAAGTCAAAAATTGTTGGATGGCTCTTATAAATCTCAAGAAATGTCTGGTCCTTATATACAAAAATCAAATAAAGAATTTATTAAATTTACATTTAGTCATTTAGCAGACACTTTTATCCAAAGCGACTTACAAATTATATATTTGCATAAGGCCTAGTTTAAGAACTTTAAGAATTTTGCTTTTTTATTTTTATGACAATTAAGCAGATTTTCTACTAATTTCTCATTACTAAAAAGAAAAAAATTATCGTAATGCAAAAATAAAAGATATACAGTATTATTGTGTTATGTGTGTGAATTAAAGGCAGTACAATAAATCATGATGATAAAAACGTACGATTTGAATAAATAATCAGTTTTTGTGGCAATATGGTAATTTTTTTTTCATTGTGGTAATGAGAAATTACACTGTAAAAAGTGTAATTATATAAATATATATGAATATATAAAATAAAGTTGTAAATAAAACAAGTTATTGGAATATATTTTACAACAAAATACTATTTCAGTCTTGCCACTAAATTTTATGTTTATTTCAATGTGCTACTTGCCGTTCCATAATTATTTATGAAATTTACCTAAATTTACTAAAATGTAATTTATAAAAAAAAAAATTCATTGTAGCTATTTTTTAAAAAGATAATTAAGCACATTTAATATATTTAGTAAAATTAATATACATGTATATACTGTGTATATATATATATATATATATATATTTACATGAACATGTTAACTTTGACAGCCTCTGGGGTCCACAAGGGAAAAAAAAATATATCTATTATATAACTATATATATATATATATATATTTACAATATATGTATTAGTTTGTTTTTTTGTAAAATCTTTTATCATAGGTTTACTCCTTGCAGACCCTGGAGGGTCTCTGGACCATTTAGAAAACAGGCAAATTTTTATTTTTTTTTGGAAGCATCCTTTTGAATCTTGAATGTTCCTGTACCCATTCATCATAACAGTGACCAGTACATTATTAAAATAAAAAAGAAACAAACTGGTGTGTGTTTGTAAAGACTAACTGAATAAATTATGAAAAATGTCCATTTTCGAGTTAGCCAACACTTGGTAACATAATGGCCCTTTTCCTTACTTCAGATCAAGATTAGTGGACGCAGCTGCTTCCAGATAAGCACAAAAGGGTGAGTTCCTCTACGAGGCTGTTGAAGCTGAGGGAAATCCTCATCCCTGGTATTTGAGAATGTCAGCAGCTCCTGGAAGCATGGCTGTCAGATAAAGCTGTACACCAGCTCTGGGCTTCATGAGAGTTTTTTGGTACAGAAACCTTGTTTAGAGGCCTCCACTCCTCTATGGCCCATCCGTCTTCTGTCATCGCTGGGTAAACATAAGCCGCCGCTCCTGCCCACAACCCTCGCAGTAAAACAGCGCTGGCTGCAGCATTAAAAGTCCACAGACTGGGCCCGGTGACTGGAGCCTGTGCCATGCTGGGTTTTCTGCAGCGTGTTGCTGACCAGCCAACAAAAACAACTGCCACGGCCAGACTACCATTAAGAGGTGTGTGCTCCATTAAAAGCAGCATGTAACTGCATATCTGTATCCAGACTGAAGTAAGCTGACTTGTTAAAGGAACAGTTCATCCAAAAGTCAAAATCCTGTCATCGTTTACTTACCGTCATGTTGTTCAAAACCTGTGCAACAGAAAAAAGGTATAAAAACTAAACAAGGTACACTTTAGGTACTAATGTGTATCTTTAAGGGACCGATATGCGCCTTCAGGGGCCGTTCACATGACGCGTCTTTTGCGTGCTCAAGTTCGTTATTTCAAGTGTAGAAGTGCGGCAAGCGCACTCAAAATAGAAGCGGCGTGCTAATGACGCTCATGTGCCGCGACGCACTTGTTTTTTCCAGGCACATCTATGCCGCAGCGAGATGAAAACATCTCAAATTTTCAGAATGCCTCAAGCACACCACAGATCATGTGACAAGAACCAACCAATCAGCTTCACTTTTTTCGTAACACCTTTGAAAGCTTAGCCAAAACAGAGGAACAGCTGATCAAAGCTGTACAGGGATACCCATTTTTAAATTTATTTAGTTGCAGATCTACTGCAAGCGATTTTCAGTGCTGGAAATCCATTTATCATTTGCTGAAACTTCCGCGTCGTCATAGAGAGCACAGGTCATGGTTGCTAAGCAACAACAGACGCCACAGGAGCGCAAGCTCAGAGCGCTTTGGAAAGAATGAGAAAGTGGCACGGCTGGTGTTTTCCACGCATTTTTAGATGCGGAATGTGAACGGCCCCTTAGGGGTTAATTAGGTACAAATGTGTACCTTTTTGAAAAAGTACCATCCCAGTGACAACTTTCATACCTTTTTTCTGAGTGCAGCCATTCTTTTTCATATAATGACAGTAAAAAATAAATAAATAAATAATTTAAATGTGCAAGATGATGCATAGAAAAGTTATTTATCTATTATTTATAGGTATAAAGTTAAAGTTAAAGTTGATGTTAAAGTTAGCATGTTCTTGTAAGCTTTTTTGTTATTTTTAAATAGGGCTGGGCGATATTTTACACACACACACACACACACACACACACACACACACACACACACACACATACACATACACATATATATATATAAGATATTCATATACATAAATGAATATCCCACATTTCTGCCACAATACCATGGTGCAGTTAGTGTTACTACAGTAAATCCATGGTAAATGATGGTGATTGGTAGACTGAAAAGCCTTCTTACTGTATCATTGCAGTTCATCTGGTTTTAAACTCGTTTAAATCAGCAAGTCATTTGAGTTCTTCACTGAATTCAGGTGCTTCACACTGGATCTCACAGTGCTGTTTAGTGTCGTGTGCCGAGACTCACCAGCGAGTAAACGCATCTGCTCTAGTGCGCTTAGTCTCGTGTAGCCAGACCTTCTGACTGTATTATAGTAGCATTTTTTATCATATTTATTAAAAATATTTAATTTGTATTATACATATATACATTTATTTTTGTTATAATTATTATTATTATTATTATTATTATAACAATAATAAGTTAGGTATTTAATTTTGAAAATATGTTGCTTTCTAACTGTATTCACATAAACATATTTGGATGCATTTATTAAATAAATATTAGGGGTAAATAAGTATATAACTTACTTAAAAAAAAGAGGTCCCTCGAAATGAGAACAACATTTTTGGGTGAACCAATTCTTTAAACTCCAGACAGGGTGGGATAATGTTGAATGTGTTAAAGTGTACAGGTTAAGCTGGAGCACACTGGGTGCTGCGACGTTAAACACTGGTGTCACTGCACAATATCTGTTAGGCTAATTGCAGGGTTTGAATAAAAGAGCTCAGCTTGGCTCATTCAGCCACTAAAATATCCCCCCTGCTGGAAAGAGTCAATCAGCACACCACCAGGTGACAGATTTCACCATCACACTCTCACACCGAGGCTGGGAGCAAGCAAAATATTGTTGTCTGCCATGCCAACTAATAAGTAATTATAGGCTAGTCCTTCACAGATGGCAGACCCCACAGTCATTCCGCTGTCTTCCAATAAAGGAGAAATTAAGTTAAGGCACTGCTCCACACATGTGCATCAGCAATGCCAACAAATGCAAGTCTAAACAAACGCCGGCCGTGCCTGAGCGTTAACTGGAAGGAACCCATTAAAACTAGCCTAGCTCATGACACTGCAAATCTACTCAACGTGATTGATGCAAAGCCTCCGATTCCCGCGAACACGTGTAATTGTGGAGGTGTGCAAGAGGCAAAAGTTTGGAAAGCAGAGCTTTGTTCTGAGTTACTCCAACCTGAACAATCAAAGTAGAAGTTTTCTTCCAAAGTCTTAAAAAATATGAACATTTTGTCATTACTTACACTGCCAGTCAGAAGTTTGGAATTATTAAGTCTTTTTTAAAGCAGTCATGAACTGAGAAATCTAAATTCCCTTGATCTTTTGACATATAAGAGGTCATTGTACATTATAAAAACATCCTGTAAGTTTCAGAACTTCTGCCACTTTATGATGTAATAGTGTGGCTAAACCCTGCCTCCACAGAAAAAGATCAACGCCTGCTTCTACAGCACTGTCTGTTTAGCCCCGCCCACCGATTCATGCATGTAGTGTAAATAACGAGAGAGGCAAACGTAGGTCTACGCAGAAACCAAATGCTAAAGATGCTCCGAAGACAACAAGATGCTGTGCAATGCCAAGTTGTGGAAAAACAGTCTCTGTATTGCCTTCCTTCTGATCCCAGCGTTAGGAAAGAGTGGATGAACTTTATTTTTAATGAGGTTCCAGACCGCGTCAGTAAGAACTTGGTCTTTTGTTCACTTCATTTCACCATGGATTCATTTACAAACAAGGCACAATTCAACACAAGATTTTCAGGAAGAATGAAACTAAAAGACGATGCTGTCATTGCTGTGCGACTATATTGGATCCGACAGTCGCACCACACAAGTGTTACTGTTTTTATTACGTGATCACTATTGCTTTGTCTGTTTTTACAGATCGTTTGATGTGTACTGAGCATTTATGCATTTTTAACCTAAATCACAGCAATCATCTGTGAAGGATGTAGCTGTCAAACATAAACAACTGTTAACCAATCATAGCAGTGGGCGTTTACTTCCGAGTCGGCAATCCGCCACACCTATTCAATTCACAGAGCGTTCTGATGAGGGGGGTTAAAAACAGGGCAGAAAATAGCCTATTACTTCTAAATTATGATGTATTCTGATGTAAAAATCTTGATAACATTATAAGTGGATCTCAGAGAACAGTACAAAATAATAAAAAAGGCAGTTCATGACCCCTTTAATATTTTTGAAAGAAGTCTCTTGCTCACCAAGGTGTATTTGATAAAAAGTACAGTAAAATATGTGTTACTGTACTTAAATACAGTAAAATATTATTACAATTAAATTTTTTTTATGTAATTCATTTCTGTGATGCAAAGCTGAATTTTCAGCATCATTACTCCAGTCTTCAGTGTCACATGATCCTTCAGAAATCATTCTGATATGCTGATTTACTGCTCAAGAAACATTTCTTATTATTATAAGTGTTGAAAACAGTTGTGCTGCTTAAAATATTTTGTGTAAAGTGTGATACACTACCATTCAAAAGTTTAGGGCAAGTAAGCGTAACGTAAAAATAAAAAAATAAATACTTTTATTCAGCAAGTGACAGCAAAGATTTTTTATAATAATGTAATGTTATAAATAATATTACAAACGATTAAGCAGCAAAGTTTTCAACATTGAAATAAGAAATGTTGTGTTTTATCATTGTAGAAATTTTATTTCTGAGGTTTTGTAATTCCCATATTTCTTGAAGGTGACTCTCATTGGAATCAACCAAGACAGTAATAGTCTAAATAAATTAAATAAATACATAATCAAACACACACAAAAAAACACTGGCAGAAATTATAAGAAGTTCAAAAAATATTACTATATTTACTTTTGATGATGATGAGTCACTAAACTCTCATTATATAGAAAAGAGCTAAAGAAAGATTCTTCAAAAACACTTTTGATTGACATAAGGGTGAGTACATGATGACAATTGTTATTTTGGGGTTAGATATTTCTTTGCACCCAATATTTTCGCACAACTGACACCAACCCAATTAATACAACCAAATCTTACTCTACACTTTTCTAAATCAAACATCCAGTTTCATTTACATGTAAGATTATACAAGTAAAATGAGAGCAAAAGACCTTCATAAGATCAAAAACCCTAAAAAAAAGCTACAAGCCTGAACCTCCATAGCCAAAAACAGAGCATTAATACTGACTGTTTTCAAACTCCCTCCTTGAGCACTGGAGGAAGCCAAATGTAGTAATAACACACTCTCGACTCTAAATGATTTAAGCATTTGTGTGTTTGTCTGTCTGACCCTCTGTTATCCTTCAAGAACCTCCTTTAAACAAGACGTCAAGTGTCAACACTCAGGGTTATAACAGCCTGTGCCGCTCTTCAGCTTTGCCTTTTGATTACTAGGTCAAATGTGAAGTTTGACCTGCTCTGAGTTCTTCTGTGTATGTGGACAAGCACAGGTTAAAATAATAGCAGGCAAAAACAGGGTACGGTCAAAGGCCATGTGTGGGCATGGTGTAAAAAAAACAAAGGGAAAATGTGTTCCTTACTAAATGTCTTCACATTGGTTTCTGTGGACAAAGCTAAATGTACCGTTTGAACAACGCACTATAATTTGGAGAATACTTCAAATGTTTGACAACAAATAAAAAATAAAAGAATAAGCCACAATGACTGATCGTTTACCTTTTTTTTTTATATATAATTTTAGATGTGTGCAATAAACCCGGAAAAATATATATCTAAAATATGAATACATAACATGATCAAATCAAACAAAAATTTTAAAATAAAACATTTTTTTTTTAAATGCTGAAAGTTTATTTTGTTAAATCATTTGGATGCGTGCAAACAAAATAGAAAAACATTTATCTGAAATAAGAATGAACCAAATGATTCAGCTAATATAAAAATAAATACATTAATACTGAATTTAGCATATTACTAATGCACCACTTAAACAGTATTGAGTGCAGGCAAAATACAACATTACTGAAAGAGACACACAATGGGTGTGGACTAACATCTTTCCTGAGATTTTCTTTCCATAACTTTCAACACGCATGTAATATTTGTAAAAATGAGTCCACTGGATCACATTCAGGTCAAATGACATCTTTATTACATAAACATTAAGTTTCACAGCCAAAAATATCCCAAAAAATATGAATGTGACCTTAAATCCAAGTGCAGTTTAACGGTGTCTTTTCTCAAAATGTGTTGTATATTTCATTAATAAAGTTATTTAGTTTGAACTTGAATATGCAGGTAATATTTCTATAAAAAATTAATCTATTGGATGACATTTAGGTCATATACTGTATGTTACATAAACATTCATTTTCACAGTGAAAAAAGTGCCAAGAAAATATGAATCAGACCTAAAAGTGTGGTTTAAGGTTGTCTTTCCTCAAATTACTATATACTTTCTTAATAAAAGATGGAAAATGTTAGTTTGAACTTAATAACTCGCTCAACTTAAATGCATAAAAGACAAATTTCAATTCAAAGAAACAAAATTCCGATAATTTTGTTCATAAATTTAGCCGGTCATCCTAACTCTTCTAAGAGCCTCAGTTATATTCCCTTTTCACTTGAGATCAAAGCAATGCAGTTTGCTTCATTTCATAGATCCGCTGAAAGTGGTTAATTCATCCGTGTGCTGAGATTGCCTCCGACACCCACAATCACAGCCAATGCAGCCAACGCTAAATAAACTCACTGACACACCACAAGCAAAACCACAGACTTTTTGTGGTTAACTAATAATAAAGCCGTTTCGCATGTGGTGTCCTACTGTGCGTAATTATGAGATCTGACTAAACCGCAAATTTAAGTGTTTAAGCAGCCAAAATATGATTAACAGTCACAGCTGCTAAAACACGTTCTTGAGTGTGACATTGATATTTACTTAGTCTTAAAAAAAAGAATAATGTATATGAGCCAAAGATACCATAAGCTATAATAACAAATCAACAAGCATTTAAAATGAAACTTATTATTGCAACATTTGCTGTCTCTCTCTCTTACAGTGTCTATTAGGGCTGCACAATTAAACTGAAAAATATTCAGCATTAAAATGACAACAGCTAATACAGCAATGCATTTACATGCATGTTGCGTCATGCATCTATGACGTGTTTTTTGCACCGGTTGAGCATCGTAACCAATCAGAGTTGCACACAATGACCAATCAAAAATGCTTAAATGAATCTATAGCCTTATCAAAGCGTTCCAGTATTTATGCTGCTAAAAGGGCCAATGTCAAGTTGACTGTTTATCCAACAAACAGGAAAAAGTTGTGTCTGCACTAAATACTGTAAATAATTGTTGGCATGTTTATTCAAATCAAGAATAAAGTAGAATCTGCACAAAATCACGTTCAATGAAACTTCGACCAAAAGTCGAAGATCTAATATTAAAAAAAGTGCACCATGTACACTTCCGTCACCTAGCACATTTTATTTGTAAAAAAAAAAAAAAAAAAAAAAATTATAATAATAATAATAAAAAGTTGTTATTTTTGACCTCATGTTTCATTGAACTTGTTGACAGTTTAGTCACTGTCTTGATCTAAAACAGCAACAACTTAATTCAAAAACAGTTCTCAGATTGTCTTGTCTTGTTCTATTATGTAAAATTAATAACTGACATTGCATTTAATTTTTTTGTTTTTTTTTTGATTTGTCATAATCATGCAGCCCTACCCTGCTGAAAAAAAAAACAGCTAAAATTTTTTTTTTTTTTTACTGATAAATAAAAAAATTAATTAAAATAATTTTAATTAATTAAAATTTGAACTTTATATGTAGAAAATTTTGAACATTATTATTCTTATTTTTTTTTTTATAAATTATTAATAATATTATGTTCTGGATATCGTAATTTCAGCCTAACTTTACTCATTTTTTGCCACTCTAATAGGCAACTACCATCATTTTCACTAGCTGTTTGTTATATGTCCATTAGCATTTTATGGGTTTGATTTTATGGTGGAATATCATTCTTTCTATAACGTGAAACTTACACAATCATACCTCAAAATATTTTTTAAGCAAGTTGCTAAAAGGTTGCTAAACAAGGACTACAACTACCTAAAAGATGCGACTGTGTGTCCTTGATGAATCAGAAATCTTTATATTGCTACTATAGCAACTAACATAAACGCTTCAAAATTCATATTTAAGGTATGACGGTGTATCATTTATGCCGTAGAACCATGATGTCTCTGACATCAATTATTTTAGTCATAATTCAAACCCCACCATTCTAAACGGCCTGCAAACTGACGTCATGACTGCACTGGGTCTATTGACTCTGCTGGTGTGTTTGTTGCACAAGTCTTGTGAAAGCAAAGTGGATTTCTAACAGAGCCAGAGAGAACAGTCCCACTGAACACTTTGCTTCTCATCGCCCATTCACACAAGGGTTACATAACAGGACTAAGGAGTTCTTTCTTTTGCCTTTCCCTTCCAGATGCACTTTAGTCCCACTGTAAACGGCGGGGGTGATTACAGGTCAGCAGGTTAGGAGTGTCTCAAAGTCAGTCTCCTTCTTTAAAAAAAAAAATGGCATAGACTTGCCTAAAAACTCCCATCCGGACAGTGCCTCCCCATACCTGCCTCTTCTGACTGCTATTACATAACTGCACAGTGCTGGGAAAGTACCAAGCAAGAAAAGTGAAACAACTGCTAGCACGAGAGATTTGTTATAGATTCGTAAAATTCATTTTCGCGTTTCAAGGTCATTTCTCCTTATTCTTTGATTGGCGACAAACATAACAAAAAAATATAATTCAATAACTAAACACGCGCGCCACTGACTCTACAGTCCAGCAGTAATATTTTCGTTTAGAAAGCGAGTGGACTCGAGATCAAGTCCCGATTTTCTATACAATTTTATTGAATAAAACAGTCAAAAAGACGACGTTATTATGAACAGTATTACACACATTCGCCACAGTGTAATCATACAAAACACACTCTGAACCCCAGACTTCGATGATTTTCCCTGCTCTGTTTATGGCAAAACTTGTTACATAACCAGCTTACATTCCACATGCACCGTATCAGCCTCTAAATATACCCTTCTGCGCGACACACAACAACCTGAACAGACATTCACCGTTACTTTATACAGTATCGTGTCACTTGTTCACTTTTTGTCTGTATAATCGCAGATACATTTTGCACTGAACTTGGATGAGTTGAATGGAGCCACCGAAGGGGGAGTGGCTAAAAAACCTACTGTCCGTACTGTACAACACTCATATTTAGAAACATCTAAATTAAAATTAGATATTAAGGCATTGTGGGAAAGCTAAATTCCTTTTTATATATTTTATATATGAGAAATAAGTATTTAAATGCGTCCAAACACGCGCAGCGATCAAGGCATGCTGACAACTCTTGAATGAAATGTAAAAATATAACACTTAAAAAAAAATAAAAATATGCATATATCGAAATAAAATTAGTCTCATTTTAAAAATACAGTTCACATAAGTTCGACTTGTGTAGCTAACACACATTATAACATTATGATCCCTCCCTATGTATATATATTATTTCGCACCATTTTTAAATCAGAAATTAACTTACATATTGTCAAATTTAGATTTTTGTAATAAACACATCTGCTATTTTTTTAGTCTGCGGTGTCAGTGCTGACATACATTCAACAGCAATGGCAGGATCATTCGGTTAGCCTATACAAGCACACCAATTCTAAAAGCATCTTAATTCCTATATATTTTATAAATGCCGTCTATTCTTATTCACCACGCGCTTTTCTAATGAACCAAACGCACTGGAATGATTTTGACGCGCCATTTAAGTTGAAATGAATTCACTTTGAAGTTTTGCTCAGCAACACTACAGAGAATCAATGTCATATCGATTCCAACGAATCACTGTCTCTCACCTCTGTTGGTGCTGGAGCAGCTCTGCCGGCGCACCGGGGCTTGGTGCTCAGCTTTGCGGAGGGTCTCCAGGTTTACCGGGGTTTCCCTGACCGGGGTAATCGGCTCTGAGACGCCGTTGCCCGGGTCGCTCGCTGGTTCTGGAGAGGACTCCATGTTGTGCTTCTTTTGGAGCTATTGCTGCTGGTGTATCACGATGCGATTCAGAGCTCAGAGGTTTGCTGTAGCTATGTATTTTTCTAGCAGAAGTAAGAAATGTTGAACAGGCGAGTGTAGTAGACAGAGGTGGGTGTGTGGGTTTGATTGTCCACCGGCAGCGCTAGAGAGAAGCTCCAGTGCAGCCGCTCAACAGGGACACACTGTCAATAGCAGATGAATGGATGTGTGTGTGTGTGTGTGTGTGTGTGTGTGTGTGTGTGTGAGAGAGAGAGTGAGACCTATTAACACTGGCACTTTCATGTCTTTGCCCGTCTTCTAATGACACAGCCGCACATTTTCCGCTTTAAAACACATAATGCGTCACCTATAAAGGCACAAATTGCTCGAATTAAACATTCCTGACAGGATCCTGTTGTATGTTTTCAGAATCCCTGCACCTATCATGTTTGGTTTATGAGACGTTGCAAAAAGTATATATGAGAGCTGATATGTAACCCAGTCGAATACTTCTTACAGAAATATTGATGTAATATATATATTGAGTGTGTGCGCATATATATGTGTGCAGCATTTTATTTTATTTTTATTTATTTATTTATGTTGCCTTATGTTTGATTACTCTATAAATTATCATTTCAATGATGATGAACATCATTTTATAAATTGCATTTATTTGTAAATACATACCAATTGTAAGGCATTCTTCACATATTTGAGAAGTTAAGCATTAGCCATTCACAAAACATCACAAAACTTTCAAAATATTCCAATTCAAAATATTCTAACTCTTTTTATTATCCTTTCATTTGTGTTTTCCCTTATTGGTGTGAGTTAATACCCGGTTTTTGTCTGTCAACTGTTTATGGTAAATTCATGCCAAAAAACAAAAAGGTGAAAAATCAAATATTAATATATGCAAATATACTGAACAATTGCTGGACACACTAGTGTTCATCACTATTATCACCATCTTTTAGTAACTAATTTAAGTTGTAAGCATTACATATCAAAGTTTGGTAGTATAAATGCCTATATTATCATCATACAAATTTTTAGCCTATAAATGGTTCTGGATCTTGTGAAATACAAATATAGGCCTTCTTTCCGATAGCCTAGATACAAATTCATTAATTAAGGAAAACGATCTCCAGCAAATAGTCAGGTCAAGTTACTTGGTATAAGTATTTCTGCTTATTAAAGTGTTCATAAAAATTCAAGATATTTATTCTATGATTCTGATGCATAATCTTAACAAAATTTCCCACATATAATTATGTGTTGATATGAAAATACTGCACATATGATACTTCCATACTCTTTTTAGTTCAAGTTTAACCACTTATGTAAACAGTATCTTGCTTATAGCCACAAATGTAGCCTATGCACTGACTAAATAAGTGAAGTGTAGCTCTGGTTATGTTTGTTTAATCAGTGTGAGAGCGCAGTAGATTAAGCTGGTCTGAGCTCTGACTTCAGCTGTTGATCAAAGCCTCAACACCCTTCGCCTTCAGGGAAAGCAGTTTTTAGCAGCATTTTAAAAGGGCGTGTTTTGATACTAAACAATGCCAAACTTGAGGCGCCCTTATTAATTAAATATTTCGTTTGGTGTCGCAGCAGTTGCGGGTTTCTCCCGGCGGCATGATAAACAGCACGCCTGCCACATGTGATCGGCGCGGAAGAGCCACGCCCCCTCAGAGCACTGCACGTGGACTTTGGCATGGCCTTGCAACTTGAATGAGAAGGGTCTGGCTGCAGCCTTGCACTTGCACTCTCCGACTTGCACTCTCAGACACTTGCGCTTCCGCTAGCGACGTCACTTGCAGTCTTTTTTTATTTTTTATTTTGTTCTATTTATTGATTACTTTTCGTTTGAATCTCTCAACATTTGACAACAGTAGCCAGGTGGTGAAGACAAGAAAAAAGAAACTAACTTACAATGTCACTTGCAATCGCCACTTGCACTCTCCGCTACCTGCGACGTCACTTGCAATCGACACAAATCGTGCGTGTTGCCAATGGAGACAAGAAGCTGTGGTGCTGATTAAACGATTAAAACTAATTTTATACTATAACGTACATGGTCCTGCAAGAAAAAGACAAGACCCACAAATCCGTGGCTACAGAACAGCAGAATATGAACGCAATGCACAAAGTCTCTCGCTAAGCGTTTTCCTCCTGTAGAAAAACATAAACACTTAACATGGCTTAATGTATTAAGATGCATTAAGTTCAATTAAAAGATCAAATTCGATATATAGTTATTATTTAATGTACTACAAGGCAAGCAGATGGCCATGAATATAATGTGCAAACTTTCACTTGTCCTCCTATACAGCAAAATGCTTAATGTGGCATAATAACGGATGATAAAGACAATTCA
>NW_015536587.1:522431-535019 GCF_001515605.1 Sinocyclocheilus anshuiensis
CTGAGAGTGCAAGCGCAAGTCTGAAGCCAGACCCTTTTGACTTGAATCACCAACACCAAGTTCAGCGGGTGCACGATTACGTTGAAGTGGTTACGTTCAGCTGAAAGGTGAAAACGGAACTAAAGGCTGCAACAGGTTGCACGCAGAAAATGGTCACACTGTCAAAACATATGAGAAACAGCATACCTGTTCAAAGAAATAAGAGTTATAATTGTGTCAGCATTTGCACACCTTCATCTTGTTCCAAACCCGTTTGACCCCACTGTCCAAACGATGACAGTGCATGCGAACAGACTGTCAAAAAACCCCTAAATATATTTTTTTTAAATAAAAAATGCAATCCGTATAAATGGTGAATGATATTCCAAGACTTCAGAAACCGAAGAACTGGACATTTAAGTCGCTGTTTACTTACAAACCAATCTAATATTCTGCCACAGCGCGTAATTGTTCACGCAAGTGTAGATTTAAATTTGGCACGAAGGTGAGTGGCGTCGCTCCAACGCAATTGTTGTTGTTTTTTACGGGTTTCGTGACCGATCACGACAAATCCCGCAAGTCCAAAACAACTAGCGAAAATTTAATAGGGCGTTATTAGATACTATTCCAAATTTGGTGCCCAATAATCAAATCAGTTATAGCTATTTAAAATGTCTTTAAAATCTAACCATTTATTGCTATTTAAAATGTCTTTAAAATCTAAATGCGCTAAATAAAGTAATGTATTTTAAATTATATATAATGTATCAGTTTAATACATAAGATGAAATATTTCTCTTTGTGATTTCACTTGGTTATTAAGTTAATAAATTAGTCTGAATACGTCAACAGAGTTTGACCCCAAATAGGCCTTTTTGGACACTCATGGCACATTAAAAAAGTATTAATGTCTTTGCATTATATAACATAATATGAAACTAAATGCCATTAAGCACCATTTTCAAGCGAGTCATTTTACTAAAGGACATTTGTTAGGTTTCAAATTATAATAGAAGTATTTGGAAGCATTCATGTTAATTTGATAAAGTACACCTGTGTGAACTTGGAACTAACTTCATATATCCACTAAAAATGACCAGTTGGTTAGAAGTCATTTGCTGAAATGGCTCAGAAAAATGTTAGTTAGTTCCGAGAAAAGCTCTGGCAAGTGTGTCCAAAAGCGATCAATAACTTTTATAAAGTACACCTGTGTGAACTTGGAACTAACTTCATATATCCACTAAAAATGACCAGTTGGTTAGAAGTAATTTGCTGAAATGGCTCAGAAAAATGTTAGTTAGTTCCGAGAAAAGCTCTGGCAAGTGTGTCCAAAAGCGATCAATAACTTTTTTGCCATTTGTATGCTGCCACATGGACTTTTGGTGAAACACACTTTCATCCATAGATGAACATCTGATGGTCCACTAAGGCAAAGTTGTTAGAAGTTGCTGTTTTGTTTTGTTTCTTCATGGGAACGGATTTGGAGAAATTTAGAATTACATCACTTGCTCACCAATGGATCCTCTGCAGTGAATGGGTGCCGTCAGAATAAGAGTCCAAACAGCTGATAAAAAAACATCACAGTAATCCACACGACTCCAGTCCATCAGTTACCATCTTGAGAAGTGAAAAGCTGCATATAAGAAACAAATACATCATTAATGTGTTTTCACTTTAAACCATCGCTTCTGGCTAAATACTAGTCCATAAAACATAATAACGCTTCCTCCAGTGAAAAAGTCCATCCACTGTTGTCTCTCACATCAAAATCCACCAACATAATTGTTTAGAACTGATTTAGTTTGTAAACAGTACTTGATCTGTGCATATTTCTCTCCTGATTCAGACAGGGCAACTTTTTCACAGGAGAACACTATATTGTGGATAGAGGGCTTGTTTGAAGGGAAAACAGCTTGATGATGGGTTTGTTTATTATAAACATGCAGCTATTCACGTCACAACATATTAATTGATGGACTGGAGTTGTGTGGATTACTTGTAGATTATTGTAATGTTTTTATCGGCTGTTTAGACTCTTATTCTGACGGCACCCATTCACTGCATGAGGATCCATTGGTGAGCAAGTGATGGAATGCTAAATTTCTCCAAATCTGATTAAGAAACAGACCCATCTACATCACCTGAGGGTGACTAAATTTTCAACACATTTTCATTTTTGAGTGAACTATTCCTTTAAGTGACTTTGGTAAACCTAAAATGTGATGTTAAAGTTACATTTTGTACATCTACAAATTGTTTTGACAGGTTAAAATAACCCGACACCAATCTTCTGCTTATCAGCCTGTAATTACTGTGATTTCAGACCCATCAAAACCATCTGAAAATGCTGCACTATGAGTCTTTTTTCAGATTTGATCAGCTGTTTCTGGCATGCTTCTCACAAGGTTTGGAGACGGTGTGTTTACACTGACGATGGCCTCTGGCCATGTTATAATCTAGCTTCAAACTGTACGGCAAGATCAAACTTCAAGCGATGGCAAGACATCAAGAGCCCCCGAACATTTGACTGTTTTCAGCCACCTCATTTTCACAATAAGGAATTGACGTTGACATGCTACAGTAACATTTCTTTTTAAAATTGTTAATCTCAGGGAGAAAACAATTGCTTGTTGGGCTTTTCTCTACATAATGGCAATGGTTGTTATTTCACTTAGGGAATAGATTCAGGGAAAATAAATAACAGGGAATAAATCTTACTTGGAAAAAAAAGACAGTATAAAGACAGTAAAAATCGAGCACATTTGCTAAAGAATGTAGAATTGCACAGTTTAATCTTATAAACAATTCGTATTTAATTATTTGATATCTAACAAACAACATTTTATGAACCAATTTGCTAAAACAATGCTTTACAATAAATAAAAATATATAATACAAAATGTAAATAAAATATTTATATGGGAAAAATATCAAAATGATAATAAAAAATGTATTTAAAATGTTATATTACATACTGCATATATTAAAATTGTATTCTATGTAAAATAATTTAAAATAATATGTAAAATAATATATAATTGTAGAAATTATACTTTCATAATAATATTCAAAATGCTATATACTTCTATATATAATAATAACATTTTGAATTAAAGTGTATAATATAAGGTCAATAGGCCACAATGTGTAATATATAATAAATTAATATAATATTTAAATTAAAAGTTGTATATATATATATATATATATATAGGTATGTCCTAATCTACTAAATGCGACTATAAGGCATGAATATTATTAAAAACAATAGCATCATGATTTTCTGTAAGGCTGATTTGAAACCATGTGTATCATATGTGTGTGTGTGTGTGTGTGTGTGTGTTATGTACTACAGTATGTAAAGTAATTTTAAAATAATATATAGTTGTAAATAAGATTGCATGTATTTGTATTTTTATAACATTTTATATAATATTATTAACATGAATGTTATTTTAATATTCTATTTAATTTATTACATATCACACATTGAGGCCTATTGAGCTTTGACACTTTAATTTGAAATTCTAAATAGTATTTTGTTTTTTTTGAGAATTTATGGACTATTTTTATGACCGTTATTGATCTGCCCCTGACAAGTGATGATAAAGTGACTGTTATTTATTTATTGTTAGTTATGGCTGATCTGTATGGCCAGTCATTTGTTATTTGAAAGTGAGAGTCTGCGTTTTAATCAATAAATCATTCTGAATTAGTTCAGCCTGAAGCTTTTGTTGTGCATCTGTCATCAGAATTGTATTATCCTTTTTTCTGCTATTATTATTTCCCATTACTAGGCTGCTATTATCTAATCTTCGTGTGTTTTTTTCCCCTGAAATCATCTCTACATACTCTGCTTGGCCTACTGTCTTCAGGTCCCCTGATTTAAAAGCGTTTTATGATGTCTGGGTGTTCCTCGCTATGATTGCTTACATGTTTTCTCATTTACTCTTTAAAACAAGCCTGTCAGGCAAATAATGCCTCTCATTTCTCCTCATTTTAGAGATGATAGTCAGCTCAGCAGTGACGAAAGATAAATCGCAGCAGCTTCTGTGTGGAATTGCACTTCTATGGTATTAAAAGATGAAAATATGTTGGTCCAAACTCAAATAAGTCAGGCTCATGATGCTTTTTAAAAATAATTCTTGCTGGAAATTCAACATGAAAGAGTGTTCACCACTTATTTCATTTCCATAATGTAATATACTTTGAAAAACAGGATATTAAATGCGAGAAAACGAAAAGAAAGAAAGTATTTTATTTGTTTGGGGTGAAATAAATGGGTTTGTGTTTATCAGAAGCTCTAAAAAAATTTCCCCAGAATTTATGATGATGATTAATTAATTAAATAATATGAAAATAAAACGTATATAAATAATAATAAAAAATAATATTATATAAAATGTTATATAAAATATACATTATATATTAACTTAAATGACGTTACATAGAACATAATTTAAAATATATAATGTTTAATATTATATAAATAATAATTATAATGATAATGTAAATAATTTATGTATTTTATCTAACATATGTAATATTTTTATTGTAAATGTTATATTATTTTAATTTATTATATATTACACATTGTGACCTATTGACCTTATACCATACTTTAATATGAAATTGTATATAGTATTTATTTATTTGTTTGTTAGTTAGTTAGTTAGTTAGTTAGGTAGGTAGGTAGGTAGTTAGTTAGTTAGGTAGTTAGGTAGGTAGGTAGTTAGGTGTTCTGTTTGTTTGTTTGTTTTTTAGATTTTATGGACTCTTATGATCATAATGGAAAAACAGAATATTAAATGAGAAAAAAATGGAAGTACATTATTTGTTTGGGGTGAAAAAAAATGGTTTTGTGTTTATCAGAAGTTCTATTTTTTTTCAGAATGTATTATTATTATTATTATTATTATTATACTGAATTTATGGTGTATAATTATTTATCCATTGTGATATTTGTTGTCTTTACAACCACTTTCTCTTGTCTTGTTGCTGCTGTCATGTTTCATAATACAGTAGCAGGATTCATAACATTCTAATAAAGTTGCAAGACTGTCAGACAAATCAAAACCTGTTTGCACAACCATCATCGCCTTTAAGGTTGAGTAATTTGGGAGCTCTCCAAACCACATCTCCTCCACCTGGATAATTGGCCCTTTTACGGCACTGGTCCAGTCACATTGGTTTCTACCTCTCACGCTCTTTACTGAATTAGAAGCTGTGAAAAGTGAGGAACATTGACAAAACAACATATTACATTTACATCTTGCTAAAAACACAAACGGTGTCTGTCATTACAGATCCATTTTCCCCTTACTTCTTCATATTTTCCCCCAATTTGAGGAGATAATCTGCACCTTTGGCTTTTATTTTTAAATAGACCATTTTCATTATCTTACAACAATGCGTATTGATTTTGGAGTAATTATGGCTCTCTCACAAATCTGAATCTGGAAATGTAATTTTGAACGAATTCTCACACTGTTGTGTTGGTGGAAGTGTATGAACATGTTCTCTCTCATCTTGTAGTGACACTCCCTTTCTCTGAAGATATTAAGCATCCTCATGAACTGCCTTCTAGCTAATGAGGGGCATACAAATTAAGCAGCACATTGTCTAGACGGTTCACAGTGATGTGTTAAAGGAAATGCTGATGTGGGTCAGGTTGTGCACTGTATATAGGACAGGTTTTATGAGTTATCTGACATTGTTTGTTTAGTATCGTTCGACGTGTGCGGTCATGCTAAAACACAGGTCAGAAATTCTTCCGCTTTGAAAACCGTCATATCTGTGAGGATATATGAGAGGATTCGCAAGCTTGTATCACTCAGCAGTCAGCACTGAACAAAACTGTGGCATTTTGAGTGGTGAGTGGATTCTGAATTAAAACACCTCTGATCGGCCATTGCATTCAAGAAATCAACAGATAGTCTATTGAATGTCTGTGATTGGATCAACGCTGCAAAAACAAGTTGTGAATAGAGATATTTGAAGCTCTCTAGAGTGCAAACGCAAATATGCACTGGAGTGTTTGTTAAGTATGTTTCGCCATATCCTATTTTTACAGCTTCAACTGAGGGTGCTCTTGCTTTCGTTTGAGGGTGCTTGGCACCTCTAGCACCG
Source organism: Sinocyclocheilus anshuiensis (assembly GCF_001515605.1). Taxonomy (NCBI): domain Eukaryota; kingdom Metazoa; phylum Chordata; class Actinopteri; order Cypriniformes; family Cyprinidae; genus Sinocyclocheilus; species Sinocyclocheilus anshuiensis. The sequence goes on from NW_015536587.1 coordinate 528,540, forward strand.
CCGTAGACCGTGCCTGGACACAAACAGCTGATTAAATGCAAAGAATTAAATATGTAATGACTAAATCATACATATTTTTAGGCGTGAAAAAAAATCATGATATTTTGAGAAACTAGCTAAATTATCATAAAAATTTCGATGCCTTTCAATATTGACGCCAGAAGTTTTTTATAAAGCAATCGGTTATCGGTAGCCACGTCGGTATAGCGCTGGAGGGTACTTTTAGCGTGTGTATACGACGTTAAAAAGCTAGAAGTTAAATTTTGCATTTATATACATTTAAAAAAAAAGCTGTATTTAATTTTTACGATTTTTAGTGGAATAAGAAATTTGAATAATGAAAAAGAAAGTTTGTGTCTGCTTATTCTATTAATCAGTGTCAGAACTATTAGCAAATTTTCATTTTTGGGTCAACTATTCCTTTAATTGAAATAAAGCTGAAATAATGTATAAATACTGTATTGGATGAAGAAAAAAACTGAAAGTTGAAGTACTAAAATTACTTAAAAGTATAAATTAAAACTAAATATTTTTAATACAAAAATAATAGAAATGACAAAAACACAACTAAATTACTAAAACTGTGATAGTATAACTAATACTAAAATTACACTGAGACCATCACGGATATTCAGGTCCACATCTATTTTTTTTAAACATTGGAAGCTTTGCCAAGGTTTCATTCATTCATTCATTCATTCATTCATTCATTCATAAATAAATAGCAAATGTAAAAGTATATATATTAAAATAAAATGATAACGAAAACAAAGCATCTATTAATACATAAATAAAATATCTAATATATTTATAAATATCTATTAATTACAAATAAAATACAGAATATAAAGTTAAAGGGATAGTTCACCCAAAAATGAAATTAGCCCATGATTTACTCACCCTCAAGTCATCCTAGGTGTATATGACTTTCTTCTTTCAGATGAATACAGTTGGAGTTATATTAAAAAAGATCCTGGCTCTTCCAAGCTTTATAATGGCAGTGAATGGGGGTTGAGATTTTGAAGCCCAAAAAAGTGCATCCATCCATCATAAAAAGTACTCCACACATGGAACGCCACTCTCTCGTGAATGCACGTATGACAATTAGCGGAAGCTATGATTACGGTTTATAAAAAACAATGAATAAGGGATTTTGACAAATTAATTTGCAATGAATGTGAAACTTGGCAAGTAGCAATAATAGATTGATAATAAAGTACTCATGATTTTTAGCTTTTTCCATGGTATAGAAACCAAACAACACATCCTTAAAAAACTGAGAGGCGTGCTGGAAGCTAATCACCTTGGAACCACAGGAAATGACATCATGACAATGCTAACTGGCACCACAAGAACATGCTCAGTCCCAACAATGTATATGTTTCTTGCTTTAAATTTTGTCTTCGTAACCAGTGTTGGGGGTAACTCATTACAAGTAACGCGAGTTACGTCTGATGCTTTTTGGGTTCAGATAGTGTAGTTACAGCATCTACCAGCAGGGGCTATTACAGCCTCAAGCTGAACTTCCACCTTTCTGTTTCAGAGGTGGAACAATTTATTACATTTTGATGAACAATTACGAAGAACATTGTTTTTCTTTGGAATAACGTGCACTGATGAATTGTGCACAATAAGACCAAGAAAGTGGTTTAAGACGTGGCCAGTTATGATTTAATGTTGACTTTAAATTAAGCGATTTGGTTTTGAAAGACTCAACAATTGAAAACCAGTTACGGAAGAAACCTCAATTAATTCAAGAACTGTTTATTGTGTCATTCTTTATGCAAAATCCTTCAACCTTCCTTTGGAAGCGGAGTTTATACAGGCTTCCAAACAGTTGGTCCCATCCAAAACAAAATAATGAGGAAATATGACTTTGAATTCCCCTCAATCATCCCTCTTTTCTGGAGGTTTACACAAATCCAGACAGTCCAGGGAGGGATTCAGAAAAAGAAGAACTAGTGACTTTCTTTTACAATATTGCACACTTTTTCGCAACAAACACAGTTGAGTGTAATTCCCCAAAAACTGTTTGTTAGCAGTGTGGAATGACCACAAGAATCTCAACAGCTATTATAATAAATTATAAAAAATAAAAAACATTTAAAATATGACTTCACTTTTAAAACAACAGCTATTGTTTGACCAAAAGCAGACTCTGTAGCATGTTGCTAAGCTAACAGCATAATACTCTAGAATGAGTTATTACACACAAGTTTTGGTAAATAAATTCCCTTTTTTAAAATAAAAGAAACTAATTTGATTATGTATAATGCTTAGTATTTCATGAAATAAATGTACATGAAATAAGTAATATCACATGAGCAAGACTTCTGTTTTCGTTCCTGAATGAATCAGTGTTTTGAATGAATCAGTTGAACAAATGATTCAGTGTTTCACTTACAAACAAAGGCTGTGTCCGTCTGAAAGCATATACTATCTGAGTAGGTATTTCTTTTGAATGAATTATTACTTTGCGGCTGAGTGTAATCCGGTCGTACTACATCAGCCATGTTGTCATTGTCATGAGACTTACCAGCGTCAGTTGTGTCGCTTCACTGCCATTCACATCCTCTCCTCATGGGATAGTAAAGTGTCTATTGGATGCATACATCTTGTTGGAAGTAGCAGGTCATCTGTGCAATTTTGCCTACTGTTTAATAAATGCTGTGAATTCGGACATGCTACTCTTTTCACATACTGTTTTTTGCCTATTATATATTATGGAAGCATGCATATTTGGATGGATGGATGGATCCTGAATGAATCTGCGTTTTTGAATGAATCAGTTGAGTGAATGATTCAGTGACTCATTTATAAACAGTCTCAAGTTTCATTCTTGAATGAATCAGTGTTTTAAATGAATCACAACAGTCACAAGCAGGGTTTACAGGTCTGCAAATCAAATCAAAGTTTTTATAATTTTTTCGCTTTAACCCACAGCAACAATGTAAAATGGTATCATGGTAAAACTGTTAATGAATTCCTGAATGAATCAGTGTTTTGAACGAATCGGTTGAGTAAATGAGTCAGTTATCACTCAAATTACTTGTCGCCATCTACTGGAGTAATGATGAAATAATCACTGAAATAAAAACCCACCTCTAATGCATTTTGAATTCATTGTATCTCAGAGATCATCGCTATGCATTCAAAACATTCTTTTACATTTGAAGTTCACATCTGATGCTTTAAAATCCTAAGTAACAAAACAAATTAGATTTTTGAACAAAAGTGTGTCCAGGTTGATGACTTGCTGTGTAAAAAATAATAATTATAGCATCCAAACATCCCCAAACGGTTAACAAGCTTTCATCAATGCATTGTTTACATGGGTATTTACACATATGATGGATTTTACCAGAGGTTTTACTTTGTTTGTATTGTCACACACTCCTCCAAGTTCTTGTCTCTAAGAGTAAGAGTGTCTTTCAGACCATTAAATTAAATACTGATGCAAATGAAACAAGCAAAACGAGTGCGAGTGAATTATTTCGTCACCATATGAAATAAACTGGTCGACTTGCGTCGCGCGCTTCGCTAGCAGAGGAAAATGAACACGTTTAGAATCACGCAGCAAGTTGAGAACCCAGTGAGGAGTAGGAAAGGAAAAAGCAGAATCACAACCTGCCATGTTTATGCATTTACGTGGGGAGGTTTTACTTTGTTTGCATTGTCACACACTCCTCCAAGTTCTTGTCTCTAAGAGTAAGAGTGTCTTTCACACCATTAAATTAAATACTGATGCAAATGAAACAAGCAAAATGAGTGCGAGTGAATTATTTCGTCACCATATGAAATAAACTGGTCGACTTGCGTCGCGCGCTTCGCTAGCAGAGGAAAATGAACACGTTTAGAATCACGCAGCAAGTTGAGAACCCAGTGAGGAGTAGGAAAGGAAAAAGCAGAATCACAACCTGCCATGTTTATGCATTTACGTGGGGATAATTAATCCGTGGGGCGACATTTCCCAGCACAAAAATGCAGAGGGGGATGATCCACCGGGGATAATGTGGGAACATCCACAGACCGGTTTTAAATGTCATTGTGTGTGTGTGTTTGTATGTGTTAGAGTGTAAGATGAAGCACCGATACAAACCCACGACGAGTCTTTGACCTACACGGGTGTGACCACAGAATGCAAACATAATGTAAAGTCACGTTAAAACAACAAACAAGACACTTCGAAGAAGACATCACAGTTTCTAATTGCTTTTCATGGCCTGAACGTCCCAAACGTGAATTAAAATTTACCACCTATACGTATTTTCCCGTTAAAAACAGACAGGATGAACTTTTCACCTGCACGGCTTCCTCTCCAAACCAATGGACAATCCCAATGGATCCGAAATTCATATGTTGAAAGGACGAGTGAGTGTAATTGAGTGTGTGATACTTATAAACAGCCCATACCAAACTTTCCACTGGGAAAAGTCCACAAGATGAGGTCTGCTTCCTCTTTGCCCCCATTCAAGTTGCGAACTGACCCCTCAACCTCCCGCCAACCTGACCTTTGGCCTCCCACGTCCCGCACTTTCAAAATGCCGTAAAGAGGAAAGTAGAGCAAAGGAGACGGAAAGACAGGAGAAAGACTGCAAAGAAGAAAAAGAGAGCAGAGGGAAAACTTTCCTTCCTTACATCAGCGATCATCTCCCGCCATCGGCCCACTGCCACCCCTTCCCATCAGCCCCCTCCCCTGTGTTTAAATCTAACAAGAGGCAAGGACGAGTCTGATACACTGGCGCTTTCATTTTTTGAGTGATGATGAATTGCTGCCGCCGTGCTAGACCGGAGCAGGGGAAGGATGCGGCGGATGCCGGGCGGGAGACTCTCCATGCCTGCCTGTGTTTAAAAAATGATTGATTAAACTGACACCGGCGCAGGAGTGCAGAGCCGCTCTATTTTTCTCCCTCATTATGTAAGACAATATTTCAAATCAAGAGAGCACTTGAAGAGGACAGTGCGGGCCCCCAGTCAGGACACCCTTCAGATAAAGTTTACAGCCAAATAAAAAAATATGAAAGAATATGTCTATGGGATTCTTTTTAGTTGTTATTTTTGGGCTTTTGGCATAACAAAAACCGCAGACTGATGGTTTATGTTTTTAAAATGATCCTTTCATTCTTGATATATATGCTTGGCTTTGCACATGGAAATGTACAGAGTTTAATTTTCTTGGACTTAAAATTATTCTAAAATAAATGAAAATACAAGCTGCTTTTGCTCTGAAAAAAAAAAATCAAGGTATTTCACTTTGTGACTGCTTCCAAGGGAGAATGATTTCAGGTCAAAATAAATAATTTAGACTACCAATTTTTTTTTTTTTTATTGTACTCTAGTCAGTGCTCTAAAAAAAGAGAAGAGAAAAATCATAATTAGGGGTTGAATACAATTTTAAAACAGTCTCTTCATTATTATTATTATTATTATTATTATGATTTGGTTTTAATTAGTAATAAATGCCATGTATTTGTGAAAAATATGTGCATATTTAAATAAAATCAATCAGCAAATATTGACAATATTGTATATCACAATACCAGTAACATATTGAGATGCAGATTCATATTAAATCGTAATTAAAATGGTAATTATGACAGAAATCTATACGTTAAATACTGTATATCTAAAGTGGGGTCTAAATCTCTGGGACTATACTGAAAATCTCATTTAAAAATATGATTCAAATTTGTAAATAACCAGAAAGTCTTAGGATTTTGAAAGAATTTAAACAAAGAAACGTCATAATTTAAAATTGTTATATTTAATATTCCTCTCTCTCTCTCTCTCTCTCTCTCTCTCTCTCTCTCTTTCTCTCTCTCTCTCGGATATTACTACAACTACATAAATACATAACTACAACATCTTTAATTTCATTTGTAAAATATAATAAATCATGGTTACTGATCATTTTTGGTTCAAATCATCATGGGTTAAATTTTCATGTAACTGTTAAAATATATACTCTGAATTCAATGTAAGTTGTATTTTTGCTATTTGTATTTAATCCTTTTAGACCATAAAATATTTTGTTATTTCATCAGCAAAACATAATATAAATCCCAATTACTGACCATTGCTGGTTTTTAGCTAACAACATCAAGGTCATGGGTTCGATTCCCAGGTCATGGGTCATGGATTTGAATCCCTATATATATATATATATATATTCCCATTTATATATAGATCATAAAATTCTTCTTTATTTCATCAGTAAAAATAATACTGCCATTTTTTTTCTATTAAAAGTTCTGTTGTGTTTCTACAGCACAGAAATGTTGTGGCTGAACAGAAACACAGAGCGCCTCTATTGTGTGTAAAACTCTGATCTGACGCAGACATGAAACTGAGAGATGGAGTGACACGTTTGTGGTAGTTCAAAGTAACGACTGATGTGCAGCATGGCAGACAGACGTCTGACACACACGCACACAAACACACACACATGTCTGGTTTGCTATCCTTGTGGGGACTCTCCAT
>NW_015536587.1:535057-548621 GCF_001515605.1 Sinocyclocheilus anshuiensis
ACACACACACACACACACACACACACACACACACACACACGCACACACGCACGCACGCACACACACACACAAACAGAAGGGCTCCTGGGCAAAGCGAGAGAGCCTTTCACTCAGGAACATTAATCCAGCTCTCAGTGCTTTCTGCATTGTTTTCAGACCAAATTCATACTTATGATGTTATTTGACTGAGTCCGTGCTAATAATATACATTTAAAGAAAAGTATGTGACAAATGAAGAAACAAGGCAATGCAAGTCCACTTAAGGTGCCTCTGTGGTGTAACCAGGCAATGCTAACAAACAGCACCATCTAGCAGCTCTGAGATGCCTAAAAGTGTCAAAATCCTCTGCAACAGCAGCCACTGCTAGAACATTTGAATAAATAGTTTGGCTCAAACAGAAAAACAACATTTTAATGTTTGTTGGTGGGATATTTATTCAACTAATATTTAACTAGAAACAAACTGCCTATGTGTATGTACCATGACAATCTAATTACTGCAACTGAATCAATGAGTATGGCACTGGCAACACTAAGGTCATGGGTTCGATTCCCAGGGAATTCATAAACTGATAAAATGTATACTTTGAATGCAATGTCTTTGGATAAAAGCATCTGCCAAATACTAAAAGGTTATGTCAGCACATGAAACACCAACCACTGAAGAATCAATGACAAATCAATGATGATGAAACAGAAAAATCTTGAAAATTTTGATTTAAAGTTAAATGAAAAGGATCAAATTAATTTTTAATTTGATGATCTAATTTAAAATGCCAAGTAGTGTCACTATAAATGAAAACAGCAATATACAGTATATACACACAGTTATTTTGAAAAAAAAAATGAAACAGTTGAACATTTTTCAAGGCTAAAGTATTATTATTATTATTATTATTATTACAAAAAGGAGAAACTCATGGCTACACTTATTGCAACCCCCCCTCCCTCCAAAAAAATTTTTTTTTTACATTTTTTTTTTTTTTAAACATTGAAACATTTGTCAAGGTAAATATCATTATTGTATTATTCTTTTGATCACAAAAAAATTAAAAATTAAATCAAGTAAATGGTAATATTTATACAATTGTGGCTAGATTTACAGATCTACAGATCTATAGATTTTTTCTTTCCTTTTTTTAATATTTTGAAATGTTGAAATATTTTTCAAGTTAAAAAAATCAGGATTATCATGAATTATCATGGATTATTATTATTATTATATTATTATTATTATTATCAGTTTTTTTTTACATTTGACTCATCGTGATAAATAAATAAATAATAAACAATAAATCTATAAAATCTGGTTTAGTAAAGAAATGCATTTGTTTAAAAAAAAAAAAGTATATTTATTTTATATTTTAAGCATTTAAGTGCATGAGCACAGGCCTTTAAAGTGTATCAAAAGGTTTTTAGGATTAATTCATAAATTAATTCAAGCATGTCCAAACTTTTAACCAAGGGTATTTCTGAATAAATTAATTGATCCCTAATATAGAGTGCACCAGTTTGACTAAAGCTCCACGTCTCTTGGCAATGTTATGCAATTATTAAAATACAGCCTGAGCACATGAACACAGATCACAAGTATCGGACGGGCTGTTGTGTTGTTTTCACATCTGTTGCTCTCATGCCTCTCAAAGTGTCCAGAGTCAGAATTGAATCATGGGATGTGTGTAGAGTTCAAATGACTGGGGAGACTTGCGGCGCTCAAAATCAGAAGGTGAAAAATGGCATGGTTATTTGTACCTGACAGAAGTTAAGAGCCTCTCCCCGCGGCCCAGTCGCTCCCTGCTGACCGCGAGCCTGCCTTCTCCTCTAGCTGCAACTCACCTTGCGAGAGATACACACACACACTCGCGATGGCCTACTATAAGTGAGGCACTCTGCAAATACTAGGCCAGAGGTGTGCGGGTCTCGGAAAGGTCGACGGGTGTGCATGTATTTGTGTGGGGGGAGACAAATGTTTGTTGTGTTTTGTTTATGTGTATACGTTGATGGATTTTCATATTAATCTCTGGGAATGACTGAATGGAGCCACTGATGTCACTAAGGGAACGTCTCGACACTGGTTTAGCACATATTTTTTGAGTACAATCAACCAAACAGGTCAGGAATGGGCTAATGTAAAGTCAACGTGGATTAAAAATATATTAGAATGACTTTAAAAAGTGTGTAAGGTTAGGATAAACATTATAAGACTCATTAAATACTCAGAGCAAGAAATTATGTTCTAGTTTTAATAGAATTTTAAGGGTTCTGAAGGATTATTTTTTTTGTTTAGGCACTTTAAAGTCAACGAAAAATCTAAATGAACTTTCTTTATGTATTTTAAGGGTCCCGTCTTTCAAAATTTTCCATTGCACTTGGACTTATGAAACATTTTACATTTACATAAAGTAAAAAAGGTATACCCTTTCATGTTCACCTTCATACTACCGAGGATCCATGGCTCCTAACCAAGATTTAAACTGAAATGAATATCTATATATAATGCTTATCTGCAAGAATCAGGAACCTTCTGGACAGATTTAAGGTGATGGTGATGGAAACATCAAAAATGCATTAAAGACTGCTTTAAATGAATATTTAATGAACATTTAATGCATAAATATTAATAAGAATAAATATTTAAATATATACAGAATATAAGATTATTGTCACATGACTGCTGTTAGGGAGACGAAGGCACGACGAAGATAATAACAACAACAAGTTCTTTTAATGGCAATCCACATGAAGAAGAGGGTCTAACACACAGGGTAACATCAACAATACCAGACAAAGGAAGACAGGACAGACTACACTTTAAATACGGGAGCAATTAATGACACGTTAATTAATGACACATACCTGAACTAAATGACACAATCAAACATGAGGGATGAAAACAGAACAAAAGTCCAATGGGGTGTGACAATTATCTGCAAGAGTTTCATAATCAACCATTTTCCAAAATATGAGATTATTTGAATCAGGTAATAAATTGTGAATCATATATGAGCTTTAAACAATTATTTTATCAATATAAGCATCGAATAATTGTTGACCCAAGATCGGTCTCCCTAATCAAGATTGTAAACCAAACGGAAATTAATCTATACAATCTATATATATAGCCTATTAGTTCAATTTATGAGGTTCATTGACATTCAAAATTACGCAAAGTTGAATCACAACATCTAAGAAATAAGATTTACAAGTGTAATTTCTGCAACATTTGCGACACCAAACAAAACAAATGACTGTTTAAACCAAACAGCCATTGGTTGAACAAATGCAAAGCCCTGCCCCAAACTCACGCAATTGGTTCAGCCAGTGTTGCTATCCTGGTCTGGTCAAGATAGTTTTTACATTTGGAATATTATTTAGTATTATTGACTAATAAGTATACACACACACACACACACACAGAGAGAGAGAGAGAGAATACATACAAAGAATGCACTTTCATATATCTACGTTTCTTCAGGATATCAGAGGTTTTATGTTGTATGAGTAGAGGCACGTGCCTTCTTCTTCATGATTTCTGACTAATTCGCGCCATCACACATTAGCGACCGGTCTCTGAAGCTGGGCGGGCTACTCATTTATCCTTTAGCTCCGTGGAGCTGTATATCACAACACTCAGGAAGACAAATGTCAGAACACATGTTGCCAGACTGGGGCTTTGAGCACAAGATTCCTTTAATTGGGTGAACAGGGACCGGGTCCAATCCCAATCTTCTTCTGCACCCTCCTCCTCTTCTTTTTCTTTATACATGTTAATAAAAGGCAGGAAGATGAAAAAGACAACATCTTTCCCATCCCTTGCTTTGTGCCATTATAGAACAGACGCGCTGAGGGTAAAGAGGTACGACGCTGAACTTCAAGGAGCCAAGCTTTATATAACTTCCTTTTGAGTTTTCGCCTTGTTTCATGGTTATTTCACTTCGTCTTTTCCGCAGCCTCACAGTCGTGATTGACACTGGCTTCCTGCGCGCTGTAATAACAATTATTCATTATAGACACTCGCAGCGATCCCACTGATAGCTCCTGGATATATTTGTCTGAGTTTAGGAAGATGTGTTTAAGAGGAAAGAAAAGCCAAAGCTCTTCCGAAGATCTGTTCATCATCAGTGTTGTGATCTGATGCCTGCCCGTTTCCACCCTTGTGCCTTGGTTAACTGGGGAACTTTTTTAGCTTTTTAGCAGAGGGAATAAAGATCATATAAGAGTAGAGAAGCTCAGCGCTGGCAAAAGATGACAGAGAGCAAATGAACATGAAGCTCACACTGACTACACTACTGCACTGCAAAAAATAAAGAAATAAATGTTTTGTATTTTTGTCTTGCTTTCCAATAAAATATCTAAACATCCTTCAAGCAAAATACATTTAATTGGGATGGAAAACAGTGTAAGATATTAACTTTTTTTTAGATAATATAATTTAAAAAATATTATATTTTATATATATTAAATTATATATATACAGTATATATATATATATATATATATATATATACAGAGAGAGCGAAAGAGGAACATTTTAAATGAAATTATTTAAAGAATCTAATAATTATTTAATATATAATTGTATAAATTTTGTTATTAATTACTTTTATAATTGATGACTCAATAATAATAATATTAATTTATTAATATTACAATACAACTATAAACATTAGGTAAGAAAAATAAATTTGATTCAAGAAATAGGGGAAATTGGGGCAAGTTGTCACTTTTTCACTTCTATTTACATTTCGCAGATGTTTTTGTATTTGATTAGAAAGAAAAATGTAAATAATTTTATTGAAATAAATGCAGTTACATAATTGAATAATTATTTAATAATAATACATTTTCAAAATGTATGAATTATTTAAATAATTTATTAATAAAATAATAATAAATATTATATAATTATTTATCTATATAATTACAATATATTTATTAAAGAATTACTACTACTGCTACTACTACTAATAATAATAATACAACCATTAAAAAAATTAGGTAATAAAAATACATTTAATTCAAGAAATAGACTGGGGCAAGTTGTCACATGTTTTCAATCTATTGTCAATCTATTGGTTCTGAGAAACTAGCCCCAGTCTTTATATTTTGTGCTTCTCAAAGATGGTTAGATATTTATTTTTTACCAGAAAAAAATGTTTTTTGCATTAATGTGTCTCGAAATTCCCTTATGACAGAAGATTAGACATTTGACATTGCAAAAGGCCCACATGAGGTGGTTCTAAGCCCACACTGCTGCACAGGGAGTAAAAGTTTAATGTGGAATAAAATACTAATGTAGTAGCTATACCACATTCTCATGCGCTGACTGTGTTAATTTCTCAGAGGAGTGTGACTGCTATCATTTTTTTCCCCTTTCGACTGCATACTATAATTTTTTATTTATTTTTTTTCCTTTTTTTGACCTCCATTTTAGAAGAGAAATATTCACAGGAATAAAAACTGTGACAACTTGCCCTGGTCTCCCCTATGTTTTGGGCATTTATTGAATATTAAATGTAATTTTTAGCTGCATTGCATAAATAAATATAAAAAGTTGTAGATATAAAAATGGAGACATATGTATTTGTTCATTTTGTAAAAAAGAAACTGCATTCATATTATTGGAATATTATGGACACTTGTTTAGATATATTGGTCCTATATCTCCGTTGATTCGTTAAGAGGAGACGGTACAGCGATTTATCAACAGCTCCATCTGGGTTCATCTGCCAGTAGTGCGTTAGTGAAGTGCCATCCCTGCCTGCACTAATTAGTGAATCTGGGCACAGCCGTACGAAGAGGCCTTGGATAGATTCGGGGAGAGCTTCAATAACCCAGCTCCACAATCTGGCCTCTGTCCAGTTCTTCAAAATTAATTCATGTTCCCTGAAGTAATTACATAAGTGTGTTTGGTCCATGTGGAGTTTTCACAATACACATTTTAATTAACGGAATAATTCAGATCAATTGTGCAAGACCTGGATTATTGCACCTTCAATAACAAGAACGGCTGTTTTCGGCAGGATGCGGCATATTGAGTTTGAACAGCCCGCAACCAAAACTGTGCATTCATGAAATTACAATTTCAAACAGTAAAAGCAAAGTATTGTCTAAAATATCTGTCTGTCTATTTGCATGTCTATCTGTCCATCTATTTGTATGTCTGTCTGTCTATCTATCTATCTATCTATCTATCTATCTATCTATCTATCTATCTATCTATCTATCTATCTATCCATCCATCCATCCATCCATCCATCTATCTATCTAACAAGAGAAATGCAGCTCATTTTCACCCTTAGTCACCTGTAGTTTAGGCCTTTTTTTCACTCACCATTGTGCTTATCCGTGAAACAAAACATGTCACTTTGGTCCTGTCTTCGCATTTCTCTTTCTCCCCCCTCCCTCCTTCTCTCTCCCCCGGCCAGACCTCATGGTGAGTTCCAGGCACTGTTTATTGATCAGCTCAAACTCCCAAATAAACGAGCAGAGAATGAGAGTTATGCTCGAGGGAGCCGAGTTCAGTCCCGGCTCTCTGGGCTCCCATCAATTTTAATCACCGCCCTAATGAAGAGACTTCTCTCTGCTGGATGTCCATAACTCAGAGCAGCGCACTGCTACCTCCGCCAGCGCCACCAGATCAGTCTTCCTGCTCCCCCTCACCTTCGATACCTGCCTAATGCCTCTTTTCTAAATAAACTATGCATTAGCTAATGGCTCACAGGAATGATAATGGATAATGGCTTGGGAAATCTAATTTTGAACTGGAACAGAAAGAGAGAGGCTGAAGTTTTGTGTGTTTAAAGAATATCTTTGAAAAGTCATATACATCTTGGGCTACGGTTCAGCGAGGTAGCATTCCCAGTTGACATCTTACAAGAATAACCTTGATAAGACATGCGTTTTTTTCTTCACTATTAAGGATATTTCTTCACGCAACTCTAACCTTTCATGAAAGGCATGTCGCTCTGCCATATGTCTGTACTTGTTTTGACCTTGAAAATCTCTGAATTGGGTGCAACAGTAGTCCCATTTAGACTGCAACTTGCATGTAATCTTAAAGTGGTTATTTTTCAATGTGCACGCGACTGAAATCTGCTATTATGAGCAGATGTCTCAAGGTAAGAGCAGCTAAAGAAACTCATAAACCTCCGGGCCAAAGGCCCAGAAATGTCTTTCTTCTGCCCCCCTCGTTCTCTTAAAGAATATAAGAAGTTTTGGAAACTCTAAAACCTCCAAAACTGTTCTGAGCTGCTGAACCAAGCGTTCATATTTTACGTCTGGTGACGCCCAGAATCTTTCTCCGGCATCTGGTCCTCTCACGCCGGGTAAGAGGAAGAATCCATCACCTTCCCCCAGGGTTTGCATAATCTTCTCATGGAGGTGAGGTGCCACAGTTTTGGCTATCCGCTGCCTCGACCTGGGATTTCGTCTGTCTGCTCGTGTTTGATATCTGAGCTCAGCAGAGTAGAGACACATATGGGCGGCTCATAAAGCTAGCGTGGTTTATGGAACGGCCTGACAGGAGTACTTGCTCCAACTTGAATGAAGAGAGTGAAACTGAGACTATAGATCTAGAACAAAATTGTTCCTTGAGGAATTCTGTAAGACTGATGGTGAATTTGACTTTTCTTATCAAACAACAAGATCCAGAAACTATATAAACTGGATAGTTTCTTTCAGACTGGTAAAATGATGGCAATCAAACTAAGTTAATGACCTTTATCTTGCAGTTGTTGCTGAATATAGCACAGCATTTCTTGTGTACATCTTACTTTGTTTCGTTGGTTGCATCCAATTTTTAAACCCTATATATTTGATCTCATGTCATGCATTTGAATCTATTACACAAATGTATGGGCTTCTCTCCATGTATAATGGTAATACCATGTCTGTATACATTTAGCATGGTAATACCATATTTTTGAACATTAAGCATAATGTTATAGAATTCCAGTGGCAATGCCATGTTTTTTTTGGACATTATCCTATCAATACTAGGGGTTACTAATCGACTAGTCGACTTCAATGCTCTGCCATGAGGCTTTAAGCTTGACGTCGACTAGTCGCTGGTACTATATAGGGAGCAACAGGATAAGAAATCCTTGAAGGACTTTCACGTTTTGCACGTTCAGCACGGAGATGTATTGTAAACACTGTTCTGTGATTCTCAATAAAATAGCTTAGAAACTGAAAAGTTCAAGCATATATTTCTTAATAACTAAATTCCACAGCTTCACTACTAGTAGAGAGACGCTGCCAGGTAGAATTAAAGTCAACTTCAAAAAATCAGAAGTCGTTCAACCCCTAATCAATACCACGATTCTGGACATTTACCATCACAAATGACCATTTAAAAAATGTCTTTTGGAAATTTAATGTAGTAATAACTTTTTTTTCCCTTTTTTTTTTTCTTTTTTATGTGCTTTTTAGACTTTTTAAAACATTTACTGTACTATGGCACCATTGTGTTAATGATTACAATTACTTATTTTTTTTATATTTAACATGGTAGAGATATGATTTTTTGTTTGTTTCTGGTTTTGGTTTTTTTAGACACTTTCTGTGGCAATGCCATCTTTTACGGACATTTACCATAGTAATACCACATTTTTGGACATTTACCACAGTAATATTATGGTTTTGGACATTTGTCATGGTAATGCCATGCTTTTGGAAATTCACCATATATTGTCTTTTTTAATGTTTTTTTTTTCCAGACATTTACCATAATACATTCTTTTTTTTCTTTTTTAAATGAATTGTATGCCATGACTTTTCATGTTTTTAAATTTCACTTATCATGACAATGTCATGCTATTTACCATATTAAAAATGTCCACAGCTTTTGGACATTTACCATAGTAATGGCATGCCTTTTGGACACGTATCATGGTAATGCCACTGTATTACTTGATGGTTTTAGTACCATGTAAATACCCTGGTGTACAAATAAGATAATGATTCAGTACCATGGTACTGTATTATGATTTGATGGTACTGTATTATAAGAATCTTTTGTGACTCACAGTCAGTAGAACAGTAAATCTGAAAGAGCTGAATTTGTAGTTTCTTGTCATGCCAGAATCTGTAGGATCAGCTTGTGCTCAAAATGGCATTTGCATTTTTAAAATTAAAATGGTTTCCTGATGTGTTTTTGTATTGTGGAGTTGCTAAACAACACAACATTCTTCTGGACGACTTGAGGGACTTCCTCTCGACTGGGACATATTAACATCAGCTACTCTGAAACACAGACAAAGAGAGTGAGAGAGAACAGAAGAATAATAACAGTAATGTTTGATCTGTCATTTCTGGCCCTGTGCATGGGGCTAGTCTTTGTGTGGATGCTGGGATTTGCTGTAGCCCTTAGGCAACGTCTGCTATGTGTGTGTTTGGATGCGTGAAGGGGCATTTGGCCAAATGGTCAGAGAACAGGACGGATAAAAGGGGCCTGAACTGCAGCTGAGGTGATCCTCTGATAATATCACCAGGGAGACTCGTGCAAAACCCAACATCACACCGGGGGACGTCAGACATCTTCACCAGAATTATGCAAAGCCCCCCCTGTCAGATTGAAAGAGCATAAGTGTGTGTGTGTTTTCCCTTCTAATAAAATGACCCGCTGGTCTCTCTCGGTCTGCCCCAGCCATAGGAAATCTATCTTGAAGTGATTATTTCATCAGAGTGGTCACGTCCCCTCTGAGGGTCCGACTGGGTGTGTGTGAGCATCTGTGTGGATGTGTTCTGTGTGTGTTGCTCTCTGGAGGAAGTCTTTCATTCGTGTAACAGGCATGAACGATTCAACCCTTTGCTCATTTAAAGGGCTTTTCCTTCAGTCTGCAGTCTACACCTCTGCCTTGAGGCAATGAGCCATGATGGGGTTGCAATGAAAGCCGCCAAACAGTAAATCCTTCCTCTCCGTTCACCTCTGCTTAACACCAGCTGTGGTGGGGTATCCGTCAAAGCCTCAGGACCTCAGTTTTGTTTTTGTGGAAAACTAAACACGATATAGTACCTAAATAAACTACTGTAAAAGAATGACAAAACAAAGCAAAACAAAATAAAATGAAATAAAACAAAGCACCAAAACACAAAACAAAACAAAATAAATAAATAAAACAAAAACGAAATCTAATAAACAAAATAAAAAGCAAATCAAAATACCAAAAACAAAATAAAACAAAACAACGAAGCAAAGCAAAACAAAAACAAAGCAACAAAACACTAAACAAAACAAAAACCGAACACAACAAAGCAAAACAGAACAAAAAAGAAAAAAGAAACAAAAAGCAAAAATACCAAACAAAAATAAAGCACAAAGGAAAACAAAACACTATACACACACACAGACACAAACACAAAACAAATAAAATCTAAAAAAACAAACAAGCAAAGCAAAAAACACTCTGGGGAAATAATGTGCTTTTGTATATAAATGCAACTATTTCTGGCCTATCGGTGAAATCATTCACTAAATTGTTAGTAGCTTTTTTTTTTAATTTCAATAGTTATTTTATTAAATTAAATTGCTAATGTGTTCAAAGTCTTCATTTTTATTTACAGAGATTGTGGAGAAAGGACAGAAATTATGCAAAAACATGCAAATTGTAACAAAGTATGGAATCTCCTTGCAGATTTTAATAATTTATTACTAATTATATAATATACTAATATATTCTGCATAATTTTTAGTAACATAAACTACTGTATATCTTAGTTTTTACGAGGGTATAGAGTTTGGAAATGTTACAAGCTAGATTCAAATTCAAACTGCCTACATCAGCACCATGGCTTACCAGTCCAAAGCACACGCAGTACCCACTAGGCCATGTTTATGACTGCTCCTCAAGTCTGCTTTGGTAAAGATGAATAACAATGATCCATAGGTTTATGGTGTGGTGTCATCTTGGGGACGTCGGGAGGAGATGCTAACTGCACTGATAAATGGCCTTTTACTGTTCAGCTCTGCCTATTAAACGTGTTTCTTATTATCGATCAAGCTAAACAACCTGATGGAGGGGGAGAGAAGTCACCTTGATATAATTCTATCTATCAATCATTCCTGCGGCCATCACAGACACGGCTGGCACTGCTATTAGCACAGGCTGGCATTGTGTTCGGGAAGAAGAGCTATCGGGTCTTTGGTGATTAGAGTGATGAACGGTCAAACATCCTATATATGATGGTGTTTTTTAATCATTCAAATCTCATTTACTCTGGCTGGTAAAATTCTGCATTTCTTTTCAAAAGTATTACAGACATTTTGGCTTGTGTGTTTCTCTTATTCTCTTTTCCGCTCCCAATTTGAATACATACTAGCTAGAAAAATATAAGCTTGGTGAAAATATACATGCTTGGCATATGGTTAAGCTCGCTCCTCTTCTAGACTCAGTATTACCATAATACAGAAATCTACCATGAAAAATTAGATCACTTAAGCCTAAATCCTGGGGCTATAAATAGCCCAAAGTTCAAAATATGGACATACAAGTGCCCTTGTATGCTTTCTGGATTTCTAGAAAATGCTGTTTGCATGGGCGAACATCAGATACCATTTAATTGTCATATTTAATGCTATTTTATGTGGCAAAGGAAGCATATTTTTGATTTAGCAATCAACAGGAAATATTTTCCCTTCTTTTTTGGAATTTCTACTATTGTTCTAACCTCGGACTGCAAGACTCTGCAAGACTCGATTCTCCCACACAAAGCAACAGCTGCTGGACATTCATCCTTTGTTTACAATCCAAGGCCAGCGTTTCCATTGGAACTGGAATGGAAAAGATACAGACCTTACATATCATAAGTCATTATGGACAACGTAAGATCACTGGATAAAGGAAAGGAAAGACTCTCAGATCCAGTGTTGGGAAGGTTACTTTGGAAATGTAATAGGTTACAGAAGACACGCAGAAAGTGCAGGATTCATATATGTCTTTTTACGGCTTAATATTCACAGACACTAGTCCATATTGCGTTTTGATTCAAGTGTACTGACCTACTTTTGATTTATTCGTCCAAAATGTGGCATATTCCGTCCGCGTTAGGCTATAGGACTTCCGTTTTTATGACTGGATTCTACAAACCAGTCTGTGCTTTCCACATCGCGGAAATTATGTCTCAGAGTAATCAGTGCAATTTGGGAAAGAAATCAATTAAATCTGTATGTGGATGTGTGTAGTCTTTTTACGGCTTAATATTCACAGACACTAGTCCATATTGCGTTTTGATTCAAGTGTACTGACCTACTTTTGATTTATTCGTCCAAAATGTGGCATATTCCGTCCGCGTTAGGCTATAGGAATTCTGTTTTTATGACTGATTCTACGAACCAGTCTGTGTTTTCCGCATCGCGGAAATTATAGGGCCGTATGTCTCAGAGTAATCGGTGCAATTTGGGAAAGAAATCAATTAAATCTGTATGTGGATGTGTGTAAATATTCAAATGTAATCCCCTTTGTAATCTTTAACATTTTCATATGTAACTGTAATTTAATTACACATTTTTTCTTAGTAACTGTAACTGATTAAAGTTACATTTATTTTGTAATTAAATTACGCCGTTACATGTAACTAGTTACTCCCCAACACTGCTCAGATCTCACCAGGATCCATGGGGACTGCAAAGATGGTTTTCTCTCTTAGAAACTTGACTAGGAGCTGATACTCCTGGATTTCAAGGCTACACTTGTTGGATTTTCCATCATATGCACATATAGAAGCAAGAAAGCTCTTGAATGGCATGACTGGGACAATGTTCTCCAACTACTTGAGTGCCTTCAACAAATCTCAAGTCGTGTAGAAGTGTTGTGCTATGTTGTGCAGACTGTTGTCTGCTATGGTGAAGAGAAAGATTTTCAATGAAAACAAATTTTGGTCTCTTCCTCACACACAACTATCATAAGACTTCAGACGACTTGAAATACAGTGTACGAGTCGTATAGACCACTTTTATGATACTTTTATGTTGCTTTTTTGGCCACTTTGGAGCTTGACTGTGTGTGTCCCCATTCATCTTCATTATGTGGAAATGAGCAGCTTGGACATTCTTCAAAATATCTCCTTCCCTGTTCTGCAAACTGTTATGGTGAGTAAATTGTACTGCTTCTGTTGATTTGAGAATGTTCCAGCCAGAGGCTACTTTGAAACTCTAGCTTGCCAAGGTGAAAAGCTAATCAGAATTTAAAGCAGTTCAACATTTTAAAACAGTAATTAGTCACATTAGTTGCTAACAAGTTTAGCAATTGGTTAAGAAAGTCATATATATATATATTTTTAAATAACTATGCAATGACAATGTATAATGCTGTATAATATTTTATGGTACCCCTTACGAAAAATAAGTTTATTCAAGTGTGCTATTAGTATACTTCTTTTACATAAAACAGTATCAAAACTATGTAACATTTGGAATAAAATGTCGACCAATGAAGAGGTAATAATGACTGTCAAGCTTTGGGGTGTTGATCGACTTCATCTACATTTTGATCATCATTCTGAATCCAATTCATAGTCTTTTTTCAGCTTTTTGTTCAAAATGTTGTTTATTTCTTTATTTTTTT
>NW_015536587.1:548638-549931 GCF_001515605.1 Sinocyclocheilus anshuiensis
ACTAAAATGTCATCAGTTTTCGTCGACTAAAACTAGACGAAAATAGTCATGGATAATTCTGACTAAAATAAGACTAAAATGCTCAGACTTTTAGTTGACTAAAACTTGACTAGACTAAAAAGAGTATGAACGTGACTAAAACTAATAAAAACTAAAATGACAGTTTCACACAAAGACTAGACTAAAACTCAAATTAAAACAGGCCGCCAAAAACAACACTAATGCCAATAGATGGTGCATCGGGCATTAGTGAAAGACGTGAGAGATTTACTTCCCCTTGGTCGGCAGGCTCAGTAATAAACTGACTGCCGCTGTGGAAAGACGTAACTTCTGTCCTCTCGTGTTTTTCACAGGTATGAATATATTTCATTAAAATGTTCATTTCATTGTACTTGTGTAAATCGAAATGTGTAATACAAAGAGTTGAGTGAGTTTTGAAGTGTATCTAAAATAAAAAGTGTTTTAATCCACTGATGATTATAAAAACAGCTGAAAAGTGAGTTTAATCGTGTTTCATGCATGATTTGTTGACTGAGATTAGACAAATATTTTATCAGACTGAAATATTAAGTCTTTGCCATGTGTTATATTGTTTAAGAGTGTTTTAAGAATTAAGTTTCTCCGTGTATGTCGTATTCTCGGTTCAGTCGCCATTTTGAGTGTTCAGCACGTGCGTTGTTTCAGTGTGTGCGTGTGCACGAGTTAAATGGAATACGAGAAAATAATTCTATCAAATTAATATTTAAAGTGCAATGAAATCTAAAGTATTTTTTTTTGTGAAATCTGGTCTTTAAGACTTTCTGGCATCTTGATAATTGGTGTGTGCATTTTTGATACTCTTTTTGCACTGTCATTGTAAACCATCTGATTATAATTAGAAATCTATATATATATTATTATACAAGTATACACTATATTATGATAAAAGGTATATTTTGCATACTCCGATCAAGTGTACTAATGGATTTGTTGTTTGTTTAAATTGTATTTCACAAAATGCACTTTGAGAGTGTTGAGTTTTGAAATGTTTAATTTTGTTAATGTTGAAAGAAAAATTATTGCAGTAATAAACTGACTGCCGATGTGGAAAGACGTAACTTCTGTCCTCTCGTGTTTTTCACAGTTTATCCATCGATCCACAGTGCATAACGCCTGTGTATCATTTGCTGCTGGCCCAGATATCCCCTAGGTCTGAGGCCGGTAACACTGTCAACATTCTTTTTGAAAAAGTAACTCCGATATTCTCTTGTAAATTAAAAAGTAATGCGTTACTTTACTAGTTACTTGAAAAAA
>NW_015536587.1:550616-553911 GCF_001515605.1 Sinocyclocheilus anshuiensis
TTTCCCCGGCAGCATTTAAAAAAAAAAAAAGTTGCCAGCCACCGCCAGCATTTTTGATCATTTTCGCAAAACCTTCATGGCCCCCAGAACATTTTGATTTATGAATATCTGAACATGCAATATTTCAAAAGAAAGAACAGAGCCTCTGCTTTTAAACACACAAAAACATTTTATTCTAGCTTCATGCATCATTTTTTTATCAACATTTGAATGTAGGTAAAATTTATTATTATAAAAAAAAAAAACATTTTGAAAAAAAGCTGAGAAACTCAAGTTTTTGTAAATGGCTACGTCAGAACGATGATCAAAACATATATGGAGTAAAATGCTGACACAGTCCTGGGCTGACATTTCATCGGGTGTTTTTGTGTTTGATGATCGCGTTATTTTATCTGCTTACATAAGCGATCGTTTTGTTTCTGCTTCTTCTACGTTTTTTGATCCAGGGATTCAGAACTCTTTCAGAAGATGTATAATAGTGCCTGCTTCCACATAACAGTGAAAACAAGGAAAGCTGGAAGATTACGTCAATGGCGGGGAAAGAGTTCAAATGAGCAAATTATTATTTGGTAGCGTTAAACTGCTACTCCTTGGAATAAAGTGGCAATCTACTGGAAAAGCTACTATTTTGAAATTAGCTACTGTTTAATTTAATAGCCTCGCCTCTCCAACACTGATTTCAGTTAGCCATTACTAAGGTTAGGCAAATAGCTATTCACCCATTGTTTTAGTAAAGTCACATTCAGGGAGTGTTTACACAACACCATCTTCAGCTAAAAATGGAAGAGTTTTCATGCCTTTTGGCCTTTCATTTATACGACAATGGTGTTTTGAGGGCCTAAAAACGCAATGGAAAATGGGTTTCAAAATGCATGTTTTTGGAAAAAATATCGTTAACATCTCCGTGTAACTATAAAAATGCAAATTTGTGAAAACAGTGACGTCATGCGCATGCATATTGAGTGTTCAGTCTACAGGCATTTTACAAAGTGACTTCATCTACTGGTCTGGCTGTATGCATTTTCAAGTCATTCTCACGGATCCATGTGAACAGGCATTGCTTTTACAACAATGTTGTCTGTATGATAATTTTATTAAGAATGCAAAGGAAAAACATTTCCTTTTTTTTAGTACATCGTTGTCATGTAAATATACCCTCAGTCTTGCTCTATTCTGACATGTAGCGCCTACTTTTAAATCAATTCACAAAGGATAAAATCCAAACCCATTTTTTTCTCATTGAACATCCTGTTTTGTATAGAAATATGGGATTTAAATAGGCTGTGACAAGAGCAAAATTAATTGTGTAAATCATTCATAAAGTCGTTCTGATGTAAATATATTCTCACCAAACATAAGAAGGAAGTCCAAAGATCCCACAGCGTTCCTACATATAAGTCATCTAGTTGTAATTCATGGGTGAGGATTATGCTAATTGTGAAGCGATCTATTTATGAATGATTGGAATTCATTAACATTTACATGTTTAGCTATTAAATCTGAGGTGTACGAAGTGTTTGTGAATCTGGAGGACTTTTTGGGAAGGTCCATTTTATGTGCTAATTACACTGAATTTACTAATGTATTTACGAGAGTTTAAGGAATGGGTTCCATTAACTTTAAATCTATTCAGCAGACTTTTCTCCACAGTTGTCTGAAAACATGCAAAGGTGTACATTGGCAAGTTCAAAAAAGCCAAAGAGAGCTTTCCGCATCAAATTATTTGGTTTTGTTGACAGTGAAACCATAAATGTCCTTTTTTTTACCCATTAATCCACTCTATTGAATGTCGTCTTTACCACTGACCTACAGCATTCAGAACAAGTTGGAGGCCTTGATATATTTTATTCATTTTGCCATTTCATTTTAAAACTCAACCTTACCTTTATGCAGTCGTGAAAAGACATGCAGTAATTGTAAAAAGGTGTTCATTCAATAACTTGAAGCCCCTCGCTGTGCCACCTGTTGCCATGCAGGCAAGTCCTCTATTGTGTTTCCTGCCATTAAGAAACCAGTTCGAAATAACTATAGCAATTCATCCATTACAAACGCAGCCTTTAGCTCAGCACGTTTTGTTCCCTAAAGGAAAACAACAATACCAGAGCCACAAGAGCATTTTTTGAGGGCGCACAAGGCTGTGATGGGAGGGTTTTGTAAATGTTGATTATAGGGACATTCTAGTAACATGGTCTGCTGAATTACAAGACTACAACATAGGATTGTAGGGAGAAGGAAGCGGCGTTTGATCACTCATCAGGTGTCAACGACAGCTCTGAAACGCAGGCCGAGGCGGCTGCTCTTGTTTGTGTCTCGCTCACAGCTCTTCAAAGTGCCTCTGCGGCTCACCAGCGCTCATTTAAATAGAAACTTTCTTTCAAATTTCCACCGTTGCTCCTGTTGACACAGGACAGTTTCCTGAGGAAAAAAAAATATAGTTATTCATCTATTTCTTCCTTTATTCCTTTAGATTTTTTTTTTTACTCTGCCCTCTTCTCTCGCTCATGTTTGTGAGGATGATTAATGGCCAGATCTGAGATGCAGAACAGAGGTTATCAAAGGATTTGAGCTGTTCTACAGCACCACATTAATTACATCACACGGCAGGGAAGGTGCCGGGCGCCACTAGGAAGTATAACAAACACGGTTTTGATTTGCACAGGAACTGTGTTCGCTATTTTAGTGGAATTGCAATAGAGTGTTTACATTGTAAATTTAACAGTAATTTATTCTAATTAAATACTCCAAATTTTAATACAAAATCAATGCAGGCTAGGTAAATTAATTATTAAATTAAATTATTAAATCATTATTATTTAATTTAATTTTTAATGAGCCAAAAAGAATGCACGTCACACCTCTGTTTATCACTTTGCACTGGCTACCAATAGCTCCTCGCATAAAATTCAAGGCATTGATGTTTGCCTACAAAACCACCACTGGCTCTGCACCCCTTTACCTAAATTCATTACTTCAGATTTATGTGCCCTCTAGAAGCTTGCATTCTGCAAGTGAATGTCGCTTGATTGTGCCATCTCAAAGAGGCACAAAATCACTTTTATGGACTTTTAAATTAAATGTTCCCTCCTGGTGGAATGACCTGCCCAACTCAATCCGAGTCATTAGCCATCTTCAAGAATCGGCTAAAAACACATCTCTTCCATCTTTACTTGACCCTCTAACTCTAGCACTCTCTATTCTAACTCTATTCTTAAAAAACAAAAAAAACTTGTCCCTTTTAGACTTGCACTCTATTCATTTGCTGCTTGTTTTCTTTTTTTTTAAATAAAAAAAAAAA
>NW_015536587.1:555475-556874 GCF_001515605.1 Sinocyclocheilus anshuiensis
TAATAATAATAATAATTATTATTATTATTAATAATAATATATTTTATACACATTTAAGGTGTAAGGGGCTTTTAATAATAGTGTGGCAAGTGGTTTTTATCTCTGGATAACTTTTAGTATGAGTTGATAACTGGGTAAATAGATAAACAGTCTTAAATTATTTTACATTAAAAAAAAAAAAACATTTCAAAACAGTATTATTACAAACCGGTGCAAATTGTATTGTTTGTTCATGCTGGGAATTAAAACTACAGCAAGGTAGGCATTATTTGTCTACATTTAGACATGCTATTACTATTAATGTTTAAATATACAGTACAACAGATGCTGTAATGTAGACACATGATTCTGAATTCCGATCAGAGTTGAAGTTTCATTAATAATAATAAACTGTATATCTACAACTGGAAAACTGTGAACCTACAACTAGTAGGGAGGAATATACTGTAAATTCACATTAAACTACCTTGTATACTAAATGATGAAGAGATAATCTGAGGCCGTCATGAAGACATGCGAGAGAAAGACGGACAAACTAGCCCGCTCCCGTTCAGTCGCAACACCCTTCAGGAGCAACAGACAACCTTAACTTCTCAAGTTAACTTTAACGAAAAGGAAAAGAATCGAATCTCTGTATATACATGGAGATGGTAAATGTTAGCCCGCCTGCTGCATCCTACTCCATATCACTTGGCCCGTTATGAAAAATAGTTTGCTATTTTGGAACCCCCTGGCAGCCATAGTGGATCACCACAGACCCCAAGCTCATTTATCTTTTGTCAGAGATGAAGCCAAACTAACGCCATCTCCCGAAGCGGCTAAAGAATGAGGAGGGGAGAAGGGAGGTAAAAATAAACCGCCGGCACTCAGGTAACGACACAGAGAAGTCACTTTACAAGTAATGTGTGGCTTTTTAAAAGTGGAACTCTGTCGTTCCATTAGGACATTAAACACTTTTTGTTCCCAGGCAACCTGATTAGAAGTGTCTTTCCCCAGCTGAAAGTTTGGGGAGAAACATGATGACAGGGAGCAAAATAAGAGAAGTGTTTTGCTGACTGGTGAATGACTTGCTTGCTATCCTGAAACATTAATGTTTGACAGAATCAGCTCAAATTGAGGCGTGATGGAAACTGCAGGGCAACTGTGTCACTTTCTCTCTCTACTCTGACAGTGTAAAAATGTGTATTCATTTCAAGTTTTAATTTCTCTTTGGAGTGTTACAAGCTGTTCGTGAATAGATATTTTTTTTATTTTTTTAAAAAAAAACTTGCTATGTGTACTGCGTTAAGCTAATGGAGACTTGTTATAGCACTTGTATATCATTGCTCGTTTGTTGATTTTGATTGCTTCCATTGTCTTCATTTGTAAGTCGCTTTGGATAAAAGCGTCTGCTAAATGA
>NW_015536587.1:556901-557640 GCF_001515605.1 Sinocyclocheilus anshuiensis
AAATGTTAATGTAATGTAATGTAATTTGCGGTCAAAATATAACCATACTGCACTACACTGTGGGATAACAGTGTAAATTATTGAAAGGAAAAATTAAACTTAGTTTTTTCTCTTAAAAAATGATTTGTCTTGATTTTCCTCATGAGAAAGAAAAACCCAGTAATTTCGCATATGTCTCCTAGAGTTTAAAAAGTGATTTCAACATCATCTGTGCTGATGTCTACAATAAAATATCCCCGATCTCAATATAAACTCATCAAATTCTCATTAAATTGTTCTAAGACTAAATATATTAATATATCAACAATTATATATATATATATATATAAATATATATATATATATATATATATCGGCACAGAGAAGTCACTTTACAAGTAATGTGTGGCTTTTTAAAAGTGGAACTCTGTCGTTCCATTAGGACATTAAACACTTTTTGTTCCCAGGCAACCTGATTAGAAGCATCTTTCCCCAGCTGAAAGTTTGGGGAGAAACATGATGACAGGGAGCAAAATAAGAGAAGTGTTTTGCTGACTGGTGAATGACTTGCTTGCTATCCTGAAACATTAATGTTTGACAGAATCAGCTCAAATTGAGGCGTGATGGAAACTGCAGGGCAACTGTGTCACTTTCTCTCTCTACTCTGACAGTGTAAAAATGTGTATTAATTTCAAGTTTTAATTTCTCTTTGGAGTGTTACAAGCTGTTCGTGAATAGATAAGATCCCTAAAGTTGCAAA
>NW_015536587.1:557690-579910 GCF_001515605.1 Sinocyclocheilus anshuiensis
TAATGGGTTTTATTGTTTTTGTCTCGTTGCACCAGGACACGGCATCACAGTATGTTAAGGGACGTAACATTTCCGTCACACGCTTGAGGTATTCGGCCAATCACAACGCACTGGATAGCTGGCCAATCAGAGCACACCTCGCTTTTCAGACCGATGAGCTTTGTAAAAATCGACGCGTTTCAGAAAGGCGGGCCATAGAGGAGAAACAATAATGTACAGTATGTGGAAAATAATGTGTTTTTTTAACCTTAAACCGCATAAACACATTTCATTACACCAAATGCACAAAATAATGTTCTTTTTTTAGCAACATCATATGACCCCTTTAAAGAATGTTAAATCTTTATAATATCATAATAAGTGAGATGGGGGCTAGTTTGTCACAATGGCTATATCTCAATAACGATAAGGTTTTAAGTCAAAAAGCCAATTCCACAAATAGTAGTTTTCATTAGTAATGTTTTCTAGATTGAATGTCATAAATTAGGATAATTTGGATCAGTTTTATCCTCCAAACTGAAATGAAAGTATTGTCATATTTTGCATTTTTTTTTAGGTGAACAGGTGAATAAAAATAAAACCACATTGACACTGAAGAGCCAGCTATATAATTAAGGCACATGTGACTGTATTTTCATAAATGCCTCAGCAAGTTGTCAAACTGTCATGAAACTGCAAGGTGACATGAAGGTAGAGGATCCAAATGCAGTGTATTTAATGAATGGGTAATCCACAAACAGAAACAGGCAGGAGGTCATATACACAGGTAATCAGTCCAGACAGTAACAGTGCAAAAATAAAAAAAATCACAGGCAAAAGAGCAAACCAAAATCAGGCAGAGTAACATGACCAGGAACCGAGACAAGTTCGCACTGCACGATTTTCAAAGTCATCGGATCACCGTTGTTTTCACACCGCACGACTATCTGGGGTAGCATTTAGTTGCTGCGGTGTTCACATTGCATGATGGCTCGGCGACAGGAGGTTACTCACTGCATGACTTTACAATAGGAAGAATTGCCGGCAACTCTGTCTGGTCCACAAACTACGTTTCACAACCAAACGCACGCAAGAAGTGATAACCCAAGATCACGCGAACTCCTCCCCGAACCGTCCGCTGCCCTGTATC
The DNA here is from genome assembly GCF_001515605.1 of Sinocyclocheilus anshuiensis. Taxonomy (NCBI): domain Eukaryota; kingdom Metazoa; phylum Chordata; class Actinopteri; order Cypriniformes; family Cyprinidae; genus Sinocyclocheilus; species Sinocyclocheilus anshuiensis. Next base: position 558,820 of record NW_015536587.1, read on the forward strand.
TTGCTCTCCCATTGGCTGAAGGTCATCACTGATGCATTTTTCAGTAAGAACTCATTTCACACAGCAGGATTTTGAATCGACGACAGGTCCAGATATTTAGCATGCCAAATATTTCACGGGCATCTGCGATTCTCTCAGATTGCGTCTTTGATAATTCACACTGCGTGATTGTCACTTGCGTGAACGAGCACCGATTTGCCTCCGATTTCGGGCATTTGACGGCAAGTGAAAATCAAGGCTAAAATCGTGCAGTGTGAACTCGTCATAAGAAACAGGAAACAAGGCTTAGAAAAACAGATGACACTAGCGAGACTTAGCAAAGAATAAAAGAGAGAACTGGGCTTTTATAGGGTGAGCTAACCATACTAATGAGACACAGGTGCAACAATGAGTGCTGATGAGACCAGGCAGAGGATTATGGGGAATGATGTCCTTGAGAGTAGCAGAAGTCTGGGATGGAGTGCCCACTAATGGACAACCAGGGCCCTCCAGCTGGTGATCGTGACAAATGTGTTTTACCAATTTTTTTTTTTTTTTACATGTGATTTTCCTACGTAATTTGAGGCAATTTATAAATTACAGTATATGTTGGCCAAAACAAACATATGATATTTATTGTATGTTACCTTTAACATTTTTTGCTAATTCATGTCATACACAATTGTTCAGTGTTTCATAACAGTTTTTACAGTTTAAATTGTGCTAAATGGCCTTTAATAAATTTTAAATAGCATTATCATAAATTATATTATTATTATAAAATTCCTTGAGAATAATCAATAATCAAAAAAAAAAAAATAATCTCACTGGGGTTTCACTGGAATTTCACTATTTATGATTTGCTTCACTTTGTTTTTTGTTTTGTTTTAATTGATCATATAAATCTTTTTTACTGGAATTTCAATATGATTAGCCTTACTATTATTTTTTTTATTTATCATACAAAGAAATTTCACTGGGAATATATATATATATATATATATATACATTTATATATAAATATAGGACAATACTAATGTGAAAATTTAACCTTTACCTCTTTTCCAAAAGGCTAATTATCAAAAAAAAAAAAAAAATCTCACTGGGGTTTCACTGGAATTTCACTATTTATGATTTGCTTCACTTTGTTTTGTGTTTTGTTTTAATTTATCATATAAATCTTTTTTACTGGAATTTCAATATGATTAGCCTTACTATTATTTTTTTTATTTATCATACAAAGAAATTTCACTGGGAATATATATATATATATATATATATACATTTATATATAAATATAGGACAATACTAATGTGAAAATTTAACCTTTACCTCTTTTCCAAAAGGCTAATTATCTAAAAAAAAAAAAAAATCAAATTATGGCATGTGAGCAAACATGGCTGTTGCAATCTCTCACTCTCTCTCACTTTTCTTTGCCTGAGGCCATGTGATTGCCCATCACTTCAAGGTCTGTAGCTCCATGTACGAATGATTGCGCTCGCCACACGATAAGCCAATCGCCTCTGAATAACACATCTGCCTGACAGGGCAATGATCGGCCCGCTCTCTCGTCTCTGTTAAATAATCGTCCCAGAGTTCCTCGCCGCCCAGGTATCAGTGTTTATGATTTTTGCTCAGGCATAGTGTAGGACGTGACAACAATCCTCATCCCGTGTGCTCAGCGTTGCAGCCGGCTGCCTTGCCACGACAAAGACTGACTGACTCCTTCTTCTATCACAAATGCACATGCACCTCAGTGGAGCGCCGTCACAGTTTCGGTGGCATCGGTCCAGAGAGATGAGAGATAAAGCCCGGTGCTGTACCTCTGGAACTCTGTCAGTCAGGACGCATGCTGGGATTATAAATAAAAAATAAATCGGCCGCTCTGTCGTGATTGCCTCTCCATGCCTGATGTGTCACGCTGATGGCTCACGGCCACCGGAGATGAGCACATGATGACCTGTCTGGAGTCAAACAGCAGCAAATGACACCCTGAGAAACTGTCCCATAATGCAAAACGATGATACAACAAGATAAAACAAGTTTCTGTCTGCCTTAGTGCTTCCCTGAAATATGTCATAAAATCATGTTACACAGTGTTTGAGTACTAACTATGGCAAAATGAAAAAATTTTTAACATTTAGACACACAGTTACAATTCCAATATTCTACTCAAATGTCAATTTCTACCAAAAAAATGTAGATTATGATAATTATGGACCTATAAATGCAATATTTAATTTGAATGAAAACAACCTGCAAGTCATTCAGTGGATGAAATTTCTTTGTCTTTGCAAGAAAATTTAAGTACACAGAAATGTCCAGAAAACCTGGGTTCAAAATAATTAGATGTGACCTCTGACCTTTATGAGCCATTTAAAAAAAGAAGCAACTATTTACACAGTTTTTATTCACTATTTTTATACACTACTGTTTAAATGTTTGGGGTCGGTAAGATTTCTAAATATTTTTTGAAAGAAGTCTGTTATGTTCACGAAGGAAACATTGATTTATTATTATCAAACACACAATAAAAACTGTAATATTGTGAAATATTATTACAATTTGAAATAGCTGTTTACTATATGAATATATTTTAAAATTACATTTATTCCTGTGATGCAAAGCTGAATTTTCAGCATTATTACTCCAGTTTTCAGTGTCACGTGATCCTTCAGAAATCATTCTAATTTGCTGCTCAAGAAACATTTATCAATATTATCAATGATGAAAACAGTTGTGCTGCTTCATATTTTTTTGGAAACAGTGATCCATTTTTTCAGGATTCTTTGATGGATAGAAAGTACAAAAAGAACAGCATTTCTTCAGAACTCTTTTGTAACATTATTAAAATGGCAGTACTGTCACTTTTGATCAATTTAATGCACCAGCCCTCAGCACCAGTGCTGAATACAAGTATTCATTTAATAAATAAATAGGCTAATATTACTGACCCAAAACTTTTGAAAAATGTACATCCATCAAGGTATGAATTATGGTGTCATTTGTAGGCTCAGACCCTCCTAATTAAGGCTTGAACCCTTCAAAATAAGTCAAAACAAAAGTTATTTTTACTCACATTAGTAATTTGCTGGTTGTTTAAAAATTCCTACAGATAACGGACATTAAGCTAATTGACATTCTTTTCTAATTTGTATTAGCGTTCTTATTTCTGAAGGCGTCTTTCTACAGTCTTGCACACAGTGGATGTTCGTGCGGGCCTTGTTTTTAGTGTCTTTGTAGCACACCAAAGTTTTAAAGGGGAGGGATGGGGAGCACTGCTGCTCCCTCTGGGAGGGGTAGATGTTGCCCTCATTCGGCTTTGGCCTGCTTTCTTTGTTTTATCCTATTCTGGTAACATTTTTCAACGCCAACCTGGTAAAGTTGTGAAATGCCCATTGTTCTCCTGACAACAGGAGTTGCGGGGGTTGAATCCTTTGACACGAACCCAAAGGAGCACTCATGATAACTTATTGAGCTTGTGTAACATGGGCCACTATTGCATCTGCCTTTGTTTTCGCTCTTTTTAATACCACATCCCATAGCACTGTCACAGAGTCATACACAAACATTTGAACATAGTCATTAAAATTGCTCCATAAATTCAGTAGCAATATAAATATAGCTTGTTATTTAAGCACAAATGTATGGAAGCCACTGAAAAAAAGTAAAAAAGTTAATTGTGACTTTTTATCTCACAATTCTGACTTTTTTCTCACAACTACGAGTTTATATCACGCAATTCTGACGACTTTTCTCAGAATCGTGAGATATAAACTCGCAACTGCAAGATATAAAGTCCAATTCTGAGGAAATGAAAGACTGACTTTTCTCATTATTGTGAAATATAAACTCGCAAATGTGAGAAAAAAAAGTCAGAAATGCAAGATATAAATTCGCAATTGTGAGAAAAGTCTGAATTTTATATCTCGCAAACACTGGTTATCACTTGAGAACAGTAATAGTGGGCCGCTCATAAAAAAGGTTCATAATTAAATAACTTACATTTTATATGTATATGTGCTTAAGCTTGAGATGCTACTTGTTTTGGGAAATAAATGTAAAATATTTTTATTAAGAACTGTACCTCTATTCCAACAGGCTAATTACCTAAAAAAAATCGATTATGGCATGTGAGCAAACAGGCCTGTTGCAATCTCCTAGTCTCAAATATCTCTCACTCTCTCTCTCTCTCTCACTTTTCTTTGCCTGAGGTCATGTGATTGCCCATCACTTCAAGGTCTGTGGCTCCGTGCACGACTGAGTGCGCTCGCCATGCGATAAGTCAACCGCCTCTGAATAACACATCTGCCTGACAGGGCAATGATCGGCCCGCTCTCTCGTCTCTGTTAAATAATCGTCCCAGAGTTCCTCGCCGCCCAGGTATCAGTGTTTATGATTTTTGCTCAGGCATAGTGTAGGACGTGACAACAATCCTCATCCCGTGTGCTCAGCGTTGCAGCCGGCTGCCTTGCCACGACAAAGACTGACTGACTCCTTCTTCTATCACAAATGCACATGCACCTCAGTGGAGCGCCGTCACAGTTTCGGTGGCATCGGTCCAGAGAGATAAACACTCCGGCCCGGTGCTGTACCTCTGGAACTCTGTCAGTCAGGACGCATGCTGGGATTATAAATAAATAAATATACGGCCGCTCTGTCGTGATTGCCTCTCCATGCCTGATGTGTCACGCTGATGGCTCACGGCCACCGGAGATGAGCACATGATGACCTGTCTGGAGTCAAACAGCAGCAAATGACACCCTGAGAAACTGTCCCATAATGCAAAACGATGATACAACAAGATAAAACAAGTTTCTGTCTGCCTTAGTGCTTCCCTGAAATATGTCATAAAATCATGTTACACAGTGTTTGAGTACTAACTATGGCAAAATGAAAACATTTTTAACATTTAGACACACAGTTACAATTCCAATATTCTACTCAAATGTCAATTTCTACCAAAAAAATGTAGATTATGATAATTATGGACCTATAAATGCAATATTTAATTTGAATGAAAACAACCTGCAAGTCATTCAGTGGATGAAATTTCTTTGTCTTTGCAAGAAAATTTAAGTACACAGAAATGTCCAGAAAACCTGGGTTCAAAATAATTAGATGTGACCTCTGACCTTTATGAGCCATTTAAAAAAAGAAGCAACTATTTACACAGTTTTTATTCACTATTTTTATACACTACTGTTTAAATGTTTGGGGTCGGTAAGATTTCTAAATATTTTTTGAAAGAAGTCTGTTATGTTCACGAAGGAAACATTGATTTATTATTATCAAACACACAATAAAAACTGTAATATTGTGAAATATTATTACAATTTGAAATAGCTGTTTACTATATGAATATATTTTAAAATTACATTTATTCCTGTGATGCAAAGCTGAATTTTCAGCATTATTACTCCAGTTTTCAGTGTCACGTGATCCTTCAGAAATCATTCTAATTTGCTGCTCAAGAAACATTTATCAATATTATCAATGATGAAAACAGTTGTGCTGCTTCATATTTTTTTGGAAACAGTGATCCATTTTTTCAGGATTCTTTGATGGATAGAAAGTACAAAAAGAACAGCATTTCTTCAGAACTCTTTTGTAACATTATTAAAATGGCAGTACTGTCACTTTTGATCAATTTAATGCACCAGCCCTCAGCACCAGTGCTGAATACAAGTATTCATTTAATAAATAAATAGGCTAATATTACTGACCCAAAACTTTTGAAAAATGTACATCCATCAAGGTATGAATTATGGTGTCATTTGTAGGCTCAGACCCTCCTAATTAAGGCTTGAACCCTTCAAAATAAGTCAAAACAAAAGTTATTTTTACTCACATTAGTAATTTGCTGGTTGTTTAAAAATTCCTACAGATAACGGACATTAAGCTAATTGACATTCTTTTCTAATTTGTATTAGCGTTCTTATTTCTGAAGGCGTCTTTCTACAGTCTTGCACACAGTGGATGTTCGTGCGGGCCTTGTTTTTAGTGTCTTTGTAGCACACCAAAGTTTTAAAGGGGAGGGATGGGGAGCACTGCTGCTCCCTCTGGGAGGGGTAGATGTTGCCCTCATTCGGCTTTGGCCTGCTTTCTTTGTTTTATCCTATTCTGGTAACATTTTTCAACGCCAACCTGGTAAAGTTGTGAAATGCCCATTGTTCTCCTGACAACAGGAGTTGCGGGGGTTGAATCCTTTGACACGAACCCAAAGGAGCACTCATGATAACTTATTGAGCTTGTGTAACATGGGCCACTATTGCATCTGCCTTTGTTTTCGCTCTTTTTAATACCACATCCCATAGCACTGTCACAGAGTCATACACAAACATTTGAACATAGTCATTAAAATTGCTCCATAAATTCAGTAGCAATATAAAGATAGCTTGTTATTTAAGCACAAATGTATGGAAGCCACTGAAAAAAAGTAAAAAAGTTAATTGTGACTTTTTATCTCACAATTCTGACTTTTTTCTCACAACTACGAGTTTATATCACGCAATTCTGACGACTTTTCTCAGAATCGTGAGATATAAACTCATAACTGCAAGATATAAAGTCCAATTCTGAGGAAATGAAAGACTGACTTTTCTCATTATTGTGAAATATAAACTCGCAAATGTGAGAAAAAAAAGTCAGAAATGCAAGATATAAATTCGCAATTGTGAGAAAAGTCTGAATTTTATATCTCGCAAACACTGGTTATCACTTGAGAACAGTAATAGTGGGCCGCTCATAAAAAAGGTTCATAATTAAATAACTTACATTTTATATGTATATGTGCTTAAGCTTGAGATGCTACTTGTTTTGGGAAATAAATGTAAAATATTTTTATTAATTCATATTTAATTATTATAAGTTTTATTTTCATCATTTACTGTCTGATTAATTTGGAAACATTTTATTTATTTTTTACAAAATAATAAAGTGGGGTTTTGACTATAACACAACACATATGAAGCACACAAACAGTTAACATTAGAAGGAATAAGAAGACATATTTTGGAATCATGAAAACCGCATATTGAATTCCTTTAAAACACTGCTAAACGGAAAGCTGGGTAATATCTGGAACATTGTGCCTGGAGCAAGTTACATATCAAATATAGGCATAAAGGAACATCCATAATCTGAAAAACCTTTCTTGGTTATGGGGCATAATTTTCATGAGTGAGGTTATGCACACGAAACACACTAAATTTTAATCTTATGAAATAGTGACGCCGATTTTAAAAAATGAAAGACAAAAGAGGATAAAGGTATTGCAGACAAAAGAAAGAGTTCCTATTCAAAATCACAACTATGAAGCTATTATAAAATCTTTCTTTTTTTTCCACAAAGGGTCTACTTGGCTACTTTAACTCCCTGTTTCTCATTCAGTCATTTTGAGCCTATTGCAGTCGTATATGGCACTAGCTATATAGTTAAACAACAAATTACCAAATACTAGTTTGTGAGGTAACAATAATCGCTGATTACAGCTGTATTCTGCTGATATTCACACCAACAACAATGCGCGTGTGATAATGTTTTTATATAACAATTTGTTAAACAAGAAGTTAATATTGAGTAACTTATATTTTTTTGTTTTCGCCAACCGAAATGGTTCCAAATGAAGCCACAGTAGGATTAGCAGCCAGCCGCTGCATGCGTCTCCGAGCAACACAGTAGGCTATCGCTGATTCGTTTCTGAATGAATCAGCATTTTTGAACGAATTGAATAAATGAATTGAAAATGAATTCAGTGACTCATTAATCAAGACAATCACTGGCGCCCACTATTGGCGTATAGCGACAACCTGCAGAAAGAGTATTTTTAAACTGTACATTGTAATGTTGTGAAGGCTAAATTCACTTGTAGCATTTAAAACATTTACACATTATTTACACACAATAGTTTAGATTTTTAATATCAGCCATTTATCCGATATCACTCATACAGCAAAAAATAAATAAATACAATTTAAATAATCTTGACTGATTGAATGAATGAACATTGTAAAGTATGTTCCTCGGCTGATTTTTATTTAGATGAGTTATATTTTCACATGTGTTATAGACAACAAAGATTTTCTTCAAATGTGACATGTGAATGCATTTTCTTGGATTTAAATATATGGAGGGCAAAATATATTGTAAAATATATATTTTTTAAATACACACTTATATTTTGAAAATATATTTTCAAAACTATACAAAAATTGGCCCAAAAATATGTCAAGAAATATTTTAGCAAATACAATGTATTTGACAATCATAATGTAAATGATGGAAATAATTATTGATTTATTGGTATTGTCCAGAATGTTAATATCGGGCAATCCGTAGTTATATTATGCAGCTTTTTCTTTGTTGTTGTTGTTGTCAGACTGATGCTTCTGAAACAATATAATTACTAGTTTTCGTTTTGGATATGAATGATTGTTTATATGATCTTTTAAAGTCTGGAGATTGGTATATAGTATGCATAAAAGCCGTATTGTTTGAGAAAATCATTAAAAATGTGGACCCATCGTGAAAAGGAGTCTGTGTGTGTAGCAGTGTCCAGGAATGCTGTTAATAACGAAGGGTGTTGTTAGCGAGCATGCATGAGTGCGTTTTATGTTCATGCTTGAATCCATGCGTAAATATACACACAGGCTGCAAATACTGCCCAGCCAACTGGCAGTCACATCCAGCTGGGTTACAGGCCTGATTGCCTAATGAAAGTCTCTCTCTTTCTTTCTGCCTCTGTTTCTCTGCCTCTTTCTCACCCTAGAGACTGCAAGCCTTTTAAACTATACACTGTAAGAAGAACTGAGGGGCTTGCGGGGGCTCTGTCTTCTGCATGCATGCTCTCATACACCCTGATCCCCCCCCTAAAAACAGCAGGAGAGGCACACAAACACTGAGGGTGTAGCGTTGTGTTTGCACCTCGAAACACATCCATATCGATAGTCCAGCTGTGCATCAAAAGCCCATTAATGCAATAGCAACCCAAAAAACAGCAGGAGAGGCACACAAACACTGAGGGTGTAGCGTTGTGTTTGCACCTCGAAACACATCCATATCGATGGTCCAGCTGTGCATCAAAAGCCCATTAATGCAATAGCAACCGGTTTCAAAATACAGGAACGTATTTATGGTGCAGAGAATTACAGCAGCTTTCCCAGCTGAGGCTGAACATAAAAATGATGGCAAATCAAATGTCTCGACATGAAACTGCTATTTGAAAAGGTCCATATTGATTTTTCTCTGATAAAGTCAATACATGCACTTTATTCAAACTGGCATGTCCTCCACAGGGAGTCTTTTGAGTCTAGACTCACTTATGAGGTCCGTATGTCAATTAAACTGAAGGAGCAAGACCAGAAGACATCTTTATTGCTCAGAGGTTGCTCTTTCATTGCTCGGGACACCTCATTTTTTAATTTGGAATAACATTCTATGCTTAAACACCGGGTAGATATCACTAAAATAGCTCTGTGGCAGCCGTCTCGTTCACACCAAGAACAATAACTGTAAAGATAACGATAACTATATTAGAGTCCATAAGTACTGCAGTTTTGTCATCTGCTGCTTTAAATGCTCGAGCTCTGTCAATGTTTTTATTGTTCATCAGCTGGAAAAATTATATTTTTTTCTCTGTGTTGTAGTTCTCAATGAATTACAACAATTGTTAAAACTTATAATTATAGTTCTGTCAGGACCACTATCGTCAAAATGATAGATACTTAATATTTATCATCCTCGGCTATAGTTATAGATTATAGTTATTTGTTTTCATATTATTTTACTTTATTATTATAATCATAAACACTGTTTTGTGGCACAAACTGCTTTAGCGTCTACTGCACTTTGTTATTCTCCTAGTTATTTACCTATAGTGGCTAATGAATCAGGAGTTTCGATATTTATAGAAAATAGTTTACTTCAGTGTTGAAAAATAAGGTTGATATCAACATAAAAAGAGTTAGGGGTGAAGCTTGCATGTCCAGAAAAGCAACCAATCAGAAATTGTCAGACAATGCCATTGGAGGGCAGTTAATGTTAATGTTAGCAAAACAGCTACAATCGCTAACCTTTAAGTACAAACACTATGATGTTTCTGCTGAAGTAGAAGACCTAAACGAGACAATTGTTGACATCAGATACAGTATTAAGGTATAAAATCAACGTGGATAGTATAGAGCTTTAACATGGATAGTGTAGAGCTTTACTTTGGACATGAATTGGTGTTATGGCTTACAACACAGTACCAGAATTGCTAATTGTACAAAAGTAAACAAAAACTTTCTTTAAAACGATCAATTAAAAGATATTTCTTTTACCTTGCCAGTTTCGCCTTTCTATTAGCATCTGTCTAATTTGGCTAGTTATTACCAAGTGACAGATAAATCTGTCTGTTTAGCATTAGCATTTAGCGTTATTTCCCCCCGGCTCTTTTTCTACAGGCAAAATAATAGAAGCAGGAGACCTCAACAAAATGTACTGTCTCAGAGAAGCAACTGAGATATTATTTGTTTTAAAAGGATCTGAACTTACCGTCAGAGACTTTTGAAGACACTTGCAGTGCCTCACTCACCTGTTAAGTGCTTACGAACAACAATGTCTTTTGCCTCAGAAACAGTCTGCTTAAATGGCCTTTGCTCTGTGGGCCTATATCGAGACTGCAAGGTCTAATAAAAGGTTCAAGCCAGAGTGAGTTTCTCGGCGAGGGAAAGGGCAGTGGTTTTTCCCCGTGCCCCGCTTCCATTAGCGCAGCTCCCCTGTGTGTAATGACTAGGCCCCACTCAGCCAGACCAATGCTTATCCCAGCGTAAGAATTGAAGCGATCGAGCCCTGCCTCGAACGGCACGGCTGGAGTGATTCGGGAAATAACGAGGAGCCGCGGCCCCGGTCCTGACCGGGTCTGGAAACGACTGAACGCTCATTAAGAACGGACTGGGGAAGAGAGAAGCTAATGCAGCGAGTCAAATGGATTTGCTTTCTCTCATTATTTCTCTTCCTGTCTCTCTCTCTGCTCGCTTCCTGTCCTCGCAGTCTCCCTTTAAATAATTCTTCTCATATCCTCGTAATCTGAAAACGAGAGGGTGTACTTTGCCCATTTAGAGAAACTCTTCAATGAAAATATTTATGCAGTCTAGTCAAACACCTTGTGGAGAGTTTGAGCCTGTAGAGGCTAGAAAAAGCGGCCGTGAGCCAGGGAGCAGTTGCTGAGAATGAATGATTAGGGGCCGCCCGCTCTTCGCCAAGTGCCACGCGGCCAAAGTGGCTTGGGTTTACAGGGGCGTTATTGATAATTTATTGGATCATCTGCTTTTTCTCTCACGCCAAGCCAAGATAAAGCCGAGTGAGGCCTCTCGACAGAAGCCGGCGCTCAAACTCACTTCACCAGAGCTGATAGTTCAATAGATGCCAACGAGTTATTTGCATCAACAGATGGGATTTAGCCTTGTGTCTGCATTGTAACGCTGTTGTATCAAGAGAACGGGGCACAATTAGACAGTTTGAAGTTTTGTTTTTCCATAGAGGAACTTGAATTTGGCTAAGGGGTTGAGTAAAGGGAATCACATTTTGGAAAACTCCTTTGACACAGAGAGTTTGTGTCGGTTACAAAGTATTGCACATTACAGTACATCAATTCTTAAAGTCTGTGTGAATCGCCCATCTCCTGTTTCACTTATACTGTATAATATGATGCATCTCAGAGTGAAAAGGGATATTCAACAAGAAAAAAAGGGCAAGAATTGATTGGATTGTGAAAAGTGGCTGTTCCATAAATGAATGTCAGTTAACAATCATAGCATGTTTTAATTAAATATGAGCAGTTTCAAATATCTGTATTATAAATGATTATTTTATTATTTTTCAAAGTTGTTTCAAAGTTGTTGTTGTTTTGTACATAAAGTCCAAAAATGTGTATCATAATTGTGATTATATCATAAAGTAAATACCATAAGGTATTAAAATACTGTGCATGTTTTTCTGCACATTTTTCTGTATTTCTGTTTTTGTTTTTTGTACATATAGTCAAAAATGTTATACCATACATATAATATCATAAAGTTAAAGTTTCATTAAAATAATGAGCATGTTTCAAATTTCTGTATTAAATTCGAAATTTTCTTCTTTTTTTTTCTGTAGTCCAAAATGTTACATCATAAATGTGATGATATATATTAAAAGCTTCATTAAAATAATTAAATTCTTGAAAATAAAACCTTATTAAGTAGTTTGGCATAATTTTATTTTTCTTTCTTAGAAAAACAATATTTTTTATCAAATATGCTTCACTACTTATTAATATTTGAACTGTTTTTGTGTCAAATCAAATGTTATGTGGTATAAAAACCTATAGTTATGTTTATATTATATATATATATACATTCAAAAAAAAAAAAAATATGCATTAGAAATTTAATGTTAATTTAAGGTTAATTTTTACTTGATAGTTACACAACATGACATTTATTAAACTGAAGCTTTTCTTGAAAATGATAGAAAAGTTTTTCAAAACCATATGAAACCAACATAAATACAATGAGTACCATTCTAAGAACTTGGCAACTAGATTTTTCAATGATTTTTTCCTTTTCTTTATCAACACTCTTGTATGTCATTGACCTCTTGTCCAGTAGCACATGTGGCTTACAAGACATCAGTGGAAACACAACTTAGTTTCAGAGTAAGAGCAATTGATTACATTTTGATTATGAAGGCTATTTTTTGTAGAATAACATGCAGCGATAAACCCTCCACAATAACACCAGGAACATGAATTAAGAGTAAGTGGGGCTCATATTAATTTCACATTCACTCCACAATGCATTCAATCATTTGCTCCAAGTTAAAACCACCTTTTGTAATGACAGCCTCTCTTCATTATCTTCCCAATGAGTCACTTGTGTCTTGAGCTCAATGCACAGCCCTATACGCGAACATGCTTTTACCTCAATAATTCATAATCGGGGAGGGATGCTGAATAATTGAACTGAACTTGAAGGCTTTTTTGCACAGTGGAGCTTTTACATAGGGCTTGATGTATGTCATTGACCTCTTGTCCAGTAGCACATGTGGCTTGTGTGTCATAGTACTAAGTTGTGTCTTCACCACTCATCTCACTGATCAATAATTTAGCGAGACCCTCTGAATGGGACCTGTGCACTCCAAAATTTTGTCAGTGACACAAACCGGTCTGTGCCCTTCCCGAAATCCCTTTCCACGCTCCTTAATCCACCATTACTTCATACTGCACAAAGACACGCTTGAATTCTGCAAAAAATGGAATTCGGCCTCCACAGTTCTAGGAAATACTGAGGCAATATTACAGTAAGTGTCTTTCATCTAGGGAATGAGGATTGCTGGTGGAAAAAATAGCATAGCCAATAAGAACCAATGTAGGCACTGCAGGGCAAGCCGTGCTCGCGTCCTCCCGGATGCCGAGGGGCTGATGGGAAAAAGTGCAGCAGCTCAGGGCAGCGCTTTATCACATGAACAAGCTCCTGAGCTCCAGCCCCGCTCACCAAACCATCATCAAAGGCTGCAGAACAGAGAGAAACTGCCCCGCTGACTCTGATCTCGGGTTGTTAAGGCACGGCAAGTGACTAATTAACACAAAAGAAACTAGCGGGTGCCTGCAGAGCACTAGGCTGAAATGAGGGACCGTGAATGTACCTGGAGAGCACATGAATTCATAAGATGTGCAGAGAACTGGTGGAGACTAGTTTAAACAGTATACAGATGCACTTTTGGGAAGGTTGCATCAAATCCTGGAGAATGAAGATCCAGAGGCAGTTTGAGGACATCGATTGCACTTCCTCTGATCTCGGTTTGCAGACAAACAGGCATTGGTTTCGCAGAGGGTGTTAGCAATTTATACTTCACCCAGACTTGATCTTCAAGCACAAATTATTTGTGCTCTCCTCAAGTCCTTCTAGGCCAAAAGAAGTACATTTTAGCACAGTTTTAAAAAGATGATTTAGTACGGAAATAGAATATACTTAATTGGATCGTTTTCATTTAATTTATTCTTACAAATGAGGAATTTTTTTGTCATTATTTACTCAACCTCATGTTGTTCCAAACCTGCATGAGCTTCTTTCTTCTGTTGAACACAAGGAAGATATGTTGAAGAATGTGGGTAACCAAACAGGTGCCATTAACTTCCATAGTACGAAAAAAAATACTATGGGTGTCAATGACTACTACTAACTTTTCGGTTATGAACATGCTTCAAAGTATTTTCTTTTATGTTCAACAGAAAAAGAAATTCATACAGGTTTGGAACAACATGAGGTTGAGTAAATAATGACAACATTTTTGGGTGAGGTATGCCTTTGTGAACTGAATGTAATGTTTACAGACTGTTAATTGCAATTAAATGAAACTGTATTGCTGTTTACAGTACATTTATATTAAATGACATTAACTGGACTTTAGAGTTCTTTTAAACCCACATAAGTAGGATTTAAATACATCTCTGTATGTAATGTTCATAATTACTTAATTACATTATTAAAGTCTTTGAAATATGAGTATACTGCCGAATGTACTGACAAGCATTTATGGTAAACTAAAATATGCTTTAATGTAATTTCTATGGAAACTTTTATAATTATAATCAAATACTTTAGTATGTTAGTCTACACATCAAAATAAGAATGCACAAAAAAAAGTTTATTAAAACAATGACTGTGACAAAACAAACTTTACACTTTAATAAAATAAAACTTTTAATTTGACATTATTACAAAGTGTACTCTAGTGTGTTAAGAAAAGTCATGAAAGTGTCTCTCTTTAGTGGCACACTACACTTAAGTGGCATTTTCTTTAATATCTTATTTAGTTGCATTAGAATTTTATATAATGTTATCATATTTATTACAATTATTATTTAATTTTATTATAATTTTAATATTACTTTTTATTCATATTATAATATCTGCAAGTACATTTTTTTAAGATGCACATTCAGCATTTTTTTTTTTTTTTTTTAAAAGGGGTATTAAGATGCACATTCAGCATTTTTTTTTTTTTTTTTACAAGGGGTATCAATGCATTTTTGACCAAATACATTGACCCACAAACCTATAGACCTTAATCAGGGTAGCATCACACTTCATTTCTGACGGGAATGAAAACAAGGCTGTGAGGGACTGAAATACAATGGACTGTACTGTTATTTAACAGCATATGGATTGTTCAGTGACAAAACGTCTTTCTGAAAAAAATCCTCAAGAGACAAAAACCCTAAAAACCTTTTCTGAAATCTGTGAAAATTACGTGGCCTACTGTAGGATCGTTTTACAGCACATGCCATTGTAAAGACTGTAAGGCCCAATCCCAATTCTATTTTATACCCCTTCACCTTCCCCTACCCCTCTGCCTACCCCTTCCCCTTGTCCCTTGAAACAGAGTGGTTAGTTAGCAAATATTAGCAAATACTCATTTCTTTGAGTAACATGACCATAAATATGAACTCACGATTGAATGTAACATAAAACAAATGATTACTTTTCGTTAAAATCTTTATTAATGCCAAAAATGCTTACATTTATGTGTCTTTTTGTTCGCTCGGGCAGAACTGTTGAAGCCAGTTTACGCTGAGATAATTCATACCCCTTCGTTTGAAGTGTGGTCCCGAAAAATCTTCGTTTGAAGGGCTGTCTGGCCCTTCCCCTTACCCCTACCCCTTCAACCAAAAGAGAATTGAGACACCCAGGGGAAAGGGGAAGGGCTAAGGGGTAGAATTGGGATTGGGCCTAAGTCTATCTGTCACAGCCTTGTTTTCATCCACATTAAACTCAATATATCGTCTAACCAGACTAAGGCCTATATGCATTCAGCTTTTGATTTTTTGGTCCATACAATGAAATAAATGAGGTCCAATGTTGTTTGACCAGCAAATAAAGTGAATTACTGGCTACCGAGTAAATTTAGAAACAAAATGGTAAGTCAGACTGTCACATTATTAATTCATAGTGTGTTATTAATCGATTTCACAGTCTCTTTGGTCAACACTTTACATCCAATGTTTAGAACTAGTTGCGAACTGCCACTCTACCTGATACAGGAAGACACGGCGAGAGCTTCAGTCTACTGGAAAGCACACACCATGGGGCTCAAGACATGGATCGTTTGTTATTCTCGCCTGGCCTGTGGGATTACTCAAACATTGTTCAAAGCTCAAACTAAGACAAGCAAAAAACGCCCGAGGTTATGAGCAACCCTCACCACTGAGAATCTGAATACGACGATATCTTCCCCATTTAGAGGTCAAGCTGGGCTTTGTCTGATGTGATTTATGATACAGAAGCTCACCTAGGACTACTGCGGAAAATACATGTCACCCTGTGTTGCTTGGTTAGAAAAAGAGCATCTGATCGCTTGTGATAGATGGATCTGTTGGTAGCCGGAGCTTGTGGAGATGAAGACGGGCACAACATGTCCGAGGCAGTGGTGGTTAATATTCATCTGCGGTCAGAGGTTCCTCGTGTCCCCTGAAGTTCATGTTTCCTGTATTGATTAAAGGCTGCTGGATGGGCCTCCCTGATTTGAGGGGGAAAAGTTCTTTGTGATGAGTTTCTCAACTGACTTACCTCTATTGTTCAGGTAGTGGATAAATAGCACAGCGCTGGATAGAAAAACCACAAAGGACAACTCTCTAATTTCTTAACTGTTTCCCCAAGATCTCCAGTGAGATCAAATGGAGCACAAATGGAGCACAAATGGAGGCTTTGGCTTGGATTTCTGACTTCTCAGATGTTTCCCCTGCAAAGATGATCCTTCATTTTATTTCTAAGTAGACATTCAGGTCATGAATTTCCCAGCAAATGAACCCATGACATTGGCATTGCTAGCGTCATTCTCTCCAAGAACTCACATCTGCTTCCTCCAGAGTTCCAGGAGAGATCTCAACAGTCTCTCAAACTTGCCAAGGCACCGAATCTACAAACAAAAGTCACAGATTTCAGTATTTCTTTCAAATAGCCTTATTTAAAATATTAGATTTTTATGTAAAAATATAGAAGCAATCAAAATTAAAACTAGAGCAGAAAACTATGTACATATTATATACACTATGTACATATTATATACAGTTCAGTCAGGACCACTTTTGAAAATAATACATTTATTGGTAATTCTTGAATTTGGCGAAAGCTTCAAGGGGATAAGCTGCCGTACTAGACAGTTTAAGATACATATTGTCAGGCTGGGGGATTCATGACAATAAGCAAATATTTCTTAGCTACACACATATGCAGAAAATACAACAATTACAAAATAAAGACAGTGACAGAAATTCAGTCATAATAGTTCTAAGAAGAATCCAAAGCTGTATATGGAGCTGCTAGGAGGTGAAATTTCACTGAAACTCAACTGTGAAGTCTCCTGAGCTATGGAAGCGCTCCATCTAAATAAAACATTCCTCTGGGAACATAAAATAGTCCTCTGTGAGTTTGGCCTTACTCGGCTAGTCATACAGACCATTCGTAATGCTTATAAAAACACCTAAGCAGCTTTTGGGTTCTGAAGTGTTTGATCAAATATGGAAAAAACCCATTAAATTGAGTGTCAAGCCAATACCGAGCTCACTAGACCACCTTTTATAAACACAGACATGGAAGAGAATCAAAAGACGGCAAGTATGCCACCAGCCGCCATGGGAAAGGGCCACAGCGTCTCTCGTCTTTGTCTTTCCTTCAGCAGAGAAAAAGACAACAGCGGCAGCTCAAACGCGGCACATAGTCATGCAGGTTATGTCTACGCCTGTGTTCTACAAAGACATGATGGCAACAAGCACTTAATTTGTGGTTAGGCCTTTATAGTGAGGTGTGCTTATCCCCACAGGAGTTCATTATATCCACAGGCCTGCTTCATTGTCTTCTCCCCCCGACACACTCCTCTTGTGGGGTGATTTAATACAGTTCTCTCGGTAATAAACAACTGAAATGCATGACCACAAACACGCCGCATATATTATCCTCTTGTTTTTTTCCTCCTTTTTTTCCTCTTTGGAAGGTTATTCTATCATGTAAATGAGTCTGTGCCAAAACACATTTTTTAGCCGCTGTTATTATTCTCGCCGAGAATAATTTACAGTCAAGAATGTGATTTTTATTGCCCTTCAGTGGACTGTTATAGATTATTTTATTATGCAACAGTGAGGCCTTCAAATATATGATGAGATGATGATTTTAAATATGATGACATTAATATATCAAATGGAAGGAAAATCATTGAAAATAATAAAAGTGTTAAAATAAAATTGTTCTTTTAGAGTCCAAGCTTTGTCAATCGCCAAAAAGCACTTATGTTATTTAACGTTAGTAAAATGAGCAAAAATAATACACACAATTAATAACTGTCCTAGCAAAGAAATTAAATTGTATAAATTAACAGGGTGATCTCATAAATATCTGTAAAACTCATTTAAAAAAAAAATGCTGAATTAGGTAAATACCCTTCAGAAAAACCTTTGAAAAATTAATTAAAATAATTTAATACGTGTGCCATGTATTCCTTGTATTCATATTGGTTTTATGTGATTGTAACTTTCATACCCTTTTCAAGAAAAGTTTCAATTATAATGTCATGTGGTGTAACCAAGTAAAAAGTAATAAAATATTTTACTTAAATATTTGATACATGAATATGTACAGTGTACTTGATCATTATTTTCAAATGTATTTAAGTTAAAAAGTATTTATTTTAAATATCATGCATTATAGATTTATAAATAAGTTTTAGGGGAGTCGCACCACATGACATTTTGAAAAGATATTTTATTCATACATTTAAAAATTCTCATCATAGAAGAGGTGCATTCAAGTCATTTTATGATAAATCAGTTTTCACTTAAGTAATTTTATTTTTACATTTCAAATTTTTCATTAAAGAAATTTAATCATTAAAGTTTTAGATTTTTTGTTGTGTTTTGTCATTTTTTATTGTATTTATTGAAAAACCTTTGAAAAATTAATTAAAATAATTTAATACGTGTGCCATGTATTCCTTGTATTCATATTGGTTTTATGTGATTGTAACTTTCATACCCTTTTCAAGAAAAGTTTCAATTATAATGTCATGTGGTGTAACCAAGTAAAAAGTAATAAAATATTTTACTTAAATATTTGATACATGAATATGTACAGTGTACTTGATCATTATTTTCAAATGTATTTAAGTTAAAAAGTATTTATTTTAAATATCATGCATTATAGATTTATAAATAAGTTTTAGGGGAGTCGCACCACATGACATTTTGAAAAGATATTTTATTCATACATTTAAAAATTCTCATCATAGAAGAGGTGCATTCAAGTCATTTTATGATAAATCAGTTTTCACTTAAGTAATTTTATTTTTACATTTCAAATTTTTCATGAAAAAAATTTAATCATTAAAGTTTTAGATTTTTTGTTGTGTTTTGTCATTTTTTATTGTATTTATTCAATTTCTTTGGATTTTTTTTTAAATGTCAATGTAGTTGTTATTAATTTTTATTTTAGTTTTACTTATTTTAGTTTGTTCCCTTGACAGAAATGTTCCCTTGGCAACTAGCTTAAATATATATATTTTTTTCTTATATTTAATTTAATTTCAGTTATGATTTATTTTATAAATGTATTACAATTTTATTTTATATTATATATACATATTATTCGATTGTTTTTATTTTAGTAAACTATAATAACTCTGGTAAATTCCATTTCTAATGCATTTTTTAATAAATTAATAAAATGTCTTTGACCCTGATATTGTTTGATTCAGTGTCTATCCAAATGTACAAATACATACTGTACATATGCTAGAAACAAACTTCATGCATGAATACTTGTGAATACTAATGAATGAAGTCATTGATCTGAATCTTTCTTTGTAGGCTTTGTTTGTATCTACAATTGCCTCTGTGCACAATTTTACACACCCAGCCTCTACAGAATGTAAGCATGTTCTCTCATGTACAGGGCTGTGTTCTTTAAAGCCTCAGTTCAAGTATTAATTTTTAAACCTTCTCCTTGAGCTGCGGCGACTGCGGACCATCTGTGGTGGTGGAGGGGACAACTGTTGCTAACTAAATTAGCCAGGTCCATCATCTTGATACATCAGTGGAGTACCTGGGCTCTCGATGACCTTTCCCTCTCCCTGTACCCAGCCCTCTGTCCTCGCTAATATAGATGCAAACAGAACTGGGTCAAGCTCCAGGTATAAATCTTCCTTGGCAAGGCACAGCGCTGTTTGCCAGGTCTCCACCACAGGCACGTGTGACAGACAAAGAGAGAGAGAGAGAGAGAGAGAAAAAGAGAGAGAGACTGTGAGATGGGAAGCAGGGCTGGACGCGTGGATGGCATCGTTACTACCCGTGGGTAAAGAGCAGGCGGTTGGTGCCCGAAGGCCTGCCTGCTGCTCAGCTAGCAGTTGGTCTGTGCCTTGTGTTTCGTTGAACGGCAGATTGTGTTTTTATAGGAGGGCTGACCACATTCATCAGAAAAAAGAATCCACATTTTGAACGAATCGGGTGAACCAATGATTCAAAGGTCCATTCATAAAGAGAGCCATTTCATTCCTGAATCAAATCAGCCGTTTGAACGAATCGAATGAATGAATAAATGAACCAATGGCTTATTCATTAAGACATTTACTGCCACCTACTGGCAGTTTTGAGTATTTTTACAACTCTGGAGCCCCCTACAGTTAAGTGAGTAGAATTCATTGTTGTAAATATATGGATCGTTGTACTGAAGCCACTTTAAAGGTGGGGTAAGCGATTTTTCAAAAACGCTTTAGAAAACTGATTCGGGCCGACTAGCAAAACAAACTTGTAGCCAATCAGCAGTAAGGGGCATGTCTACTCATGATGTGGAGGAGAGACCGTTCAGTGCGCACAGGACGGACATTAGTGAGCCAAGCGACAGAAAGATAGAGATGGCGAATAAAAAACAAAAGAGGAAAACGACTGCGGAACAAAAGAAGGCTTAAGGCAAGAAGTAGGACCCGTGTAAATATCGGATCAGCTTTCCAGCGCTGGAGAGAACTCAAGCAGCGGAAGGCCTGCGATCGGACGCCGAGGTTGCATTGTTTCTTCTCAATAGGTGAGTAACACCGTGTCTGCACC
>NW_015536587.1:579931-601276 GCF_001515605.1 Sinocyclocheilus anshuiensis
CGTGTCGTGTCGTGTTGTGCCGTGCCGCGCCGCATCCAGTGTAGACCATAGATATGTATTTATATGATGGTGTAGACGCATCACTGATTATAATGAGTTTCATAGTATTTTGTTACGCTGCGCCGCTCGCGTCAGGTGTAGACACGGTGTAACATTGGTTTTGCTTTGTTTCACAGAACTAATCGTTGCCTGGGTTGCGTACGTATGTGTGGGGCTGAGCTATCAAAATAGAGGCGAGACCCTTTTGAGGTAGGGGCTGGTTTGTTTTGGTGATGTCAAATGTCAACATTGGCTACCAGAAATCGCTTACCTCACCTTAAGGCAAGCTTCCAAGGTTAGTAAACATAGCGTAATGCTACTGTACACAGGGAAGGAGAACATAGCCCATAATGTCAAGGCTGTAATGTGTTGAGTTTTCACAGCACGTGTGACCCAAGTTGGCCGTTACGCTTTCCTAAATGGTAGAGCTGCGGACCCTGGTATCTCCCAATAATAATGGTGCATTCAAGTCATAGATCAAATGTACGAGTTGCACACGAATGCCATTGCCACCGCAAAGTTGTAATTCTGAGTGGGAAATTTAAAACTTTCTCTTAGTCCTGAGTTTCCATCAGTCAGTAAACGGATGCAATGAATGTAGCATCTGTGTTGATGGTAAATTTGTTAAAATGAATTACATTTCCTATTGTACAATTACGATAAATTGAATTACGATTCAATTTACTAAACCTTCATAACTTGAATAAAAACATAAAAAAGCAAAACACACGCTAAGCACATTTATTCATCAAGTTTTAGAAGTAGAGTTAAAAAATCTTGATGAATTTTATGTAGAAATGGTACATCGCCACCTCGCACCAACCAAAGTGACTTGACGTCGTTGTTACGATTTCCCAACTTGTAAATACGAACTTCCCAGGAGGACCTGAACACACCATAAGACCATCTCTGGCTGGACTTGTGTATTTGTTGCTGCAATAATACAGTCAGCTCTTTTCATGTAATTTTATACCCACTCGCCAAACCTACATAGTCCCAAAACAGACATTTGGAGTAAACGTGAGAAAGAAACAGAAGCCGTTCGACTTATTAGAAGTCCAGTACCATCAAAAAGGTTTTTTAAACTGATATTTCAAGGTACAGTTGCTTTAAATGCGGTTTTCAAACATGACAGTGCAATTCAAAAAACATGCTTCATCTTTGCAACAATGAAAATATTCCTGGCTTTCTCTGCGTTTCATTTCTGAATGAAATCCGTCCTCACAGCAATAGAGCGTTTAGGTATAATTACGTTATGTTTCAATCACCTTGTGCAAAGGACAGTCGTTTTATGGACAATTGGACATCGTGTCTCTTGGGTGACATACCTTCTGTGTAAAATTAAATCCTCACTTCAGCATTACATCTGTGTGAAATCATAACTCAGGTTTGAGAGAACACAGGCCCCGTCTGCAAAATACAGTCCTAATCAATTTTACAGCTGCCTTCTGGCACGGCGCAGGTAATGAGAAAGAAGTGGCTACAAATCTGAACGCTGACAAAACCATGAGTGACTAGCAACTCTTGTTTTGTAAAACCGTGGAAGCTTTATTGCCTTAACGTCTGTTGGAGTTTCGCTCACTCAATATTTACAGACGGGTGCAGAAGTGATGACATGATTTAAATGGACGTTTGCCGAGGCGCTTTTTTATGTAAAGGCTTTTAGGAGCTGTCTTTTTCACAGTGACGACGGGCCATTCCATTGCCCCATTCCGCAGGGGTGTTGTTTGGAGAGATTTCATGGAATAGTGCCATTTTATCCAGACAGACCTATTCCACAGGCTACCATTAGCCTCACGCTCCAGCGTACACACACCTGCGACTGATACGTTCTTTCCTTTGAGCATTTTACGTAACATATAACCGGCGTTTGGGTGCTATGAGGTAATGTGTGCTGAAACCTCACTATCATTACTTGTGTTGTGGTTTTTTCTAGCACTAAACTGGTCATTTTGAGGTACTTTAACCCTTAAGAAAGGCTAATAATGACCTACTGATTGAAGTTAGCAAGTTGGAGTTCATTAGCAAAATGCTAAATAACTTTCTACATGCTACTGTCTAATATAGATTGTTTTCTGAGGAAAGTTAGTAGTTGCAAGAAAAAGTCTGAAATTACCTGGAGTTTGGGGTTAATTCTTCTGTAGAAACCTCCTTCGACAGGAATAACTTCCACCGAACATGTCCTGTAGCGGCTAAGCAGATTAGCACACCAATTTTAGAAGATTCATCCTTAAACTCCTGAGTTCACTGATATTTTTGGGATTCCTTGCGAGAACAGCTATCATGCCACTGCATATCAGTAGATCTGGAAAGGTTTTCACAACTATTTTGCAGTGAGTGTTGTGTACTTAATACCATACAGAAATTTTAAAGGGATAGTTCACCCCTAAATGAACTCATCCTAGTGCTGTTCCAAACCTGTATGACTTTAAGGGTCGTGTATGACCTGTAAGACCTGACAAGTGGAGACTAAGGCCTGATAGTTCACCCCTAAATGAACTCATCCTAGTGCTGTTCCAAACCTGTATGACTTTAAGAGTCGTGTATGACCTGTAAGACCTGACAAGTGGAGACTAAGGCCTGTTTTCGACCCCATTGACTTTCATTGTATAGACAATAACAGTTGAAACATTCTTCAAAATATCTTCTTTTATGTTCCCAAAGGATAGAATGGCATACAGGTTTGGAACAACATGAGGGTGAGTAAATGATGGAATTTTCAGTGAACCGCTCCTTGAATCATTCTAGAGTATTTCAGATTGATCGTCTCAAAAACAAAACAAAAAACAGCATTAAAAGAATGTTTTTTTTCTCTCAACAACTGCTATAGCTCATTCTCATCTGAGGAAAATGATCAAAGAAAGGAACCAAAGCTTCGAAACCAAAGTACTGCAGCTTTCTGTAACAATCAGTGAACTGAAGCCAACAAGGCAGTTACATTTGGTCTTAAAACACAGCAAAACATTCATATTCTTGAACCTGTATTTTGACAACAAAATCACACCTTCACCATTTAGAAAGAACAATTCATCAATCAATCAAAAAATGACTAAAGCTGTCAAGTTGAACTCGGGAACCAAATCAGTCTGATTTGGAAGATCATTCAGTCTGGTTTGGTAAACTATAGATCATCTGATTCGTTCAAAATATTTGACCCAATAGAACTATTTTTTCATTAATACTTTAATACTTTATTCATTAACGTGTCAAAGAAAGCTAGATCTGACATAAAGCTAGCAAATGACTTCAGAAGACTTGGAATAAAGTGCACAAGTTACACTTTTACAATGTTTTTGAATTTTTCAAGCCTCAGCCCTTGTTCATTGTAATTACATGCAAAACACGCTTAGAATGTTCTCTTTTTACACCACAAAGATGAAAGAAAGTTAAAGGTAGCAGCATGAGTGTGAGGGTGACAAACCTTTCATTTTGGGGTGAACTATTCCTTTAAGGAATTAATAGACTGATGTTTCATATACAGTATATAATATCTTTTTTTGGACCAAACAAACCTTAAAATGAAAACTTCTAAACAATAATAGGGTTGGACTCAGGATCATGTAAAGGAAGTGTTTACATCACATTTACATAATTTATTCACACCAGAAATCTTTTAATGCATCATAAAGGCAAAAATGAAAGAGAATTCAAAATAAATCCTATTGATACACCGCACTTTCTCCTTCAACTTGTTTCACAAACTTCAAAACAACGACACATACTGGGAGTGCCAGAAGACAAACTGCAGTACAGTTCAAACAGATGGAATAAATGATTATGGACAAGCATTACCCACAGCAACGGCTGAGTATCTGATCTTGAACCTGTTTTTCTGACGAGATACCTGATGCTATGTTTTCAGAGCTCTGGTCCAAGATCAGCATAAAAAGACACCCACCCTGGGGCTCTAGCAGGGACTAAAAAATACACCTGCACGAGCGCATGCATCAGGCGGACACCAGGCCGCTCGGCAGATAAATCGTGCTCTCCCGCTCGGAGTGTGCCGGCCTCCAGGTGCTCTCGCTAGTCAGAGCGATATTTCCTGCTCAGCTCCTAGCAGCGCTGTGCCACTGCCCGGGGATGGAGCAAGACTAAATGAAACATGGACACTGTACAAGTTTCCAATCAAAATTTCCATAATTCATTTCTACGCCATTTTTTTTTTCCTGGAGTGCATATTGGAGGGAGGGAGAGGAAACCCCCAGCACACACTCTCAGGGGATATGAATCCTACCATAGGCTGCCGGAAGAAGCTACACTGAAGGGCCGAGTTACTTGGCATCAATACACTGACATTTTCGGCCACTGAAAATGTTTGGCCAAACATGACACATACAGGTCCCAAAGACAAAAATAAACTGGAAATACTAGAACTGCTGACACTGATGTATGTGAAATTATCCAAGTTTAAGCATATCTAATGTAAATGCTGGATCAGTCATTATTGCATTTTTCTGATGATATGATCCAATAACTAAAACATGAAGAAAAGATTTTTAATTGTTTCTGCATTGACACAGAAATAGCTAAATTATATTACACTACAAATTAAAAATTAATAATAATAAAATAATATTATGTCAGATTGTTGTTAATAATAATACTTCTAAAGAATAATATTAATATTATTAATGATTAATTAATATTAATATTAATCATTATTATCAATTAATATATATACATTTTTGTTAATCAATCGTAATTAATAATATTACTTATTATAGTAACAACAACAATAACAATGCTAATAATAAAAAAAGTGACGTGACAATCCCTGCTGGTACCAAGACTCAAACCCACAACCTTTGAGTTACAAGTCAGACTCTCTAACCATTATGCCATTATTATTCATGAATTAGAATATAGATGAATGTTATTGTCATTATAATTACATGACATTAGACTACAATATAAATTAATAATATTAACACTTATAATTATAATTATTATTATTGTAATTCTTTAGAATAAATAACAATAATAAAAAAATGATAATTCTAAAGAATAACAAGAACATTCATTATAATAATAATATTATTATTAATGATAATAATAATGATTACATATCATTAGACTACAATACAAATTAATAAAAAATATTACTATTATTATTAATATCATTATTATTGTGTTATTCCTTAGAATTATTATTTTAATTAATAATTCAAAATGATATTTTATTAATGTTATTCTTTAAAATGAATAACAATATAATAAAAACAACAACAACAATAATACTAAAGAAAATCAAGAATATTCATCATTATTAGTAATTGTAGTTAGTAGTATTTAGTTATTATGATGAAGAACAATATGCCTCATTCATTCATATTGTTGTTATTGTTATTCAATATACATTGACATCAATATAAGTTATTATTACTCTTAATTACTACTATTACTACTACTAATAATAACAATAATAATAATAATTGTTTCAAAATAAAGGTTCATTCTAATTGAGCATTTTTAGTTCAGTTTTATGCATCCAGAATTTCCACTTTCAACCAAGAATTTTTATTTAACTCATCTGTAGTATGGAGCAGTATAAACTGATGGACCAAACTAGCTGTCTGCCACACTCAGTATGCTACCGGTGACTTTGAAAAGCCTCCTTAGCTTGCCAGAGCTTCAGCAGCGATTCCTAACGCGGCGGTACATTTCAAAGCTGCTTCCTCGCAGTTGTTTCTTCTTACCTTATCAATAAATAACGGCTCGCTCTTTTCCTCCTTTCCCACTCTCTCTTTATATTTATCTGACTGGCTCGTTCGCTCCTTCAAGTCTTTTAGCTGCCGTGGGATGTCTACAGGCTGCTGTAAAGAGCAGTAGCTATTCTCTTTGTCTGTACGGTTAAACGTTTCCCGGCAGTTCGGTTGCGTTTTCTCCCTCACACTCTCCCCAAGAACCGTTTTTTTTCCTTTCTTTTTTTTTGTCTTTATCGGAATAGGTCCCAAAACGACTGGCCAAGCAGATAAACATGTTTGATCAGGATTACTTTGTTGTTTACTTTGTATTTCCGAAAGAAACAAAAGGCCTCAGACTCACTCAACCACCCATATAACAGACACACACGCATTCACAAACACTCGCGCGCACCGCATGTTGCTATGGAGACATGGTTCAAGTTTAACTGCGCTCTGGAGCCAGGCTTTTCTGATCCCTCATCTTTGCCGCACTTCCACCTTTAAATTGTTTATGTCTCCTTTACATATCATTTATTATACATTTTATTGACGGTTTTGTCAAAGAGCTTTTAATTAGAACTGGCAAAGGAGTACATTTGGGAACTCGCAACAAAACCAGAAACGCAGCCAACTTGTAATCCAAACCATTCCTCCCACTGTCTCTATCTTTTTCCTGCTCTCTCTCTCTTCTTTCTCTGTTGAAAGGGCCTGGACACCAGGTGCTCATGTAGATATAGAGCATTTTTCCCTGTGGCGTGATAAATTGGTCCACATAAAGAGGGTATTCATCCAAAAAACTACAATCTGCCTCTCATGGTCCTGTGTAAAGAAAAACAGACAGAAACGCAACGGATATTGTTTAATAAGTCAACATACACTTCACAGTCACTGCCGTATTGCCCACAGGTTGGATGTTTGTATATTTGTGTGTGAATGTAAGGTCTGTCATTGTTTACTCCTCCTCATGTCCTTTCCAAACCTCTATGACTTGCTTTCTTCTGTGAAACATAAAAGATGATATTCTGATGAATGTTTCAATTGTTTTTGTCCACACAATGGAGGTCAATGGGGTCCAAAACATCCTACTTTGTGTTCAACAAAAGCCATACAGGTTTGGAACAACGTGAGGGTGAGTAAATTATGAACAAATTAATTTTTTTTGTGAACTATCCCTTTACAGTCGACAAAATAATATTTTAGCAGATACTATTATTATTGTTTAAAATGCATTTTAAGTATATATTTTGATGTGTTTTCTCTGAAGGCTGCATATTAAAGTAGTAGTAGTATCAATAATAATAATAATAATTATTATTATTATTATTATTATTATGATCATTATCATTATTTAAAGCTATTATTTTCAAATAAATAATAGTATTCTATTATTGTTATTCTTTAGACTTAATAATAATTTAATAATAACAACAATAATGGTAAAGAATAACATGTAAATTATTATTATTATTATTATTATTATTTTAAGTGTATATTTTGACCTTTTTTCTGCATATTAAAGTAGAAGTAGTAGTAGTTGTTGTAGTAATAATAATAATAATCATCATCATTAATTATTATTCCAGTTGTTGTTCTTTAAAGCTTTTAAAAATAAATAAAAATTCTAAATAATATTATTCTATTATTATTATTCTTTAGACTTTAGAATGTAAAAATAATTATAACAATAATTTGAAAGAATAACAATAATATTTATTATTATTATTAATGTATTTTAAGTCTACATTTTGTCCTGTTTTCTCAGAAGTATGCACATTACAGTCATAATAATAATAATAATAATAATAATCATCATCATAATAATATTCATAATAATAGACCATTGGAGGGAGCTTGGACAATGCTGCCTCCTCACTCTTGTGTGTCTGTACATGTGAAGATCTCTCTTGGATTAAATATTTACAAGCACAATACAGTAGTGACAGCAAACATCACTTCTGCTCTTGAAGGGTCTGCTCTTGTCAAATGTCCCTCCATTGAGTCCCGTCACTAGAATCTTGCTTGCCGAAGCACTTTTCTGCACTGGATTACAAAGATGGTACTGCCGCCTGTTCGACAATATCGGCCCAATACTCAGTGTGACAAAAAAAGAGTTTACTTTCTTCCCTCTCGGTTATCAGCTGAGGATGAAGAAGACTAAGAAAAATGCAGAATCCTCAGTGGGAGATATCGCCTGAGGTAAGACACAGGTGGATGAAGCCAGGAGCAGGGTCACAGTAAAGATTTATATTATGTACAAAGTAAAGAACAAGAAGAAAAATGATATATTTAAAAATATATTTTTAAAAATCTGAAATAATATTTTTTTAATAAATATTTATGAATTTTAATAGTATTACATAATAAATTAAATTAATTTATATATTAAATTAAATGAATGTAAAGTATATTAAATAATTATTTTAATTATTAATGTAAATAATTTAACTGTCTTGCTATGGCTAATTTCATGATAAGCATTTAACAATATTTTTATACAATAAAATTATTTACATTTTTTTCCGCACAATTGAACCAAATTACAGTTTGGTTGGAAATGAAGCACAATAAATATATTCTTTTCACTAGTGATTTACCTTGATGTTCTGTTTTATTTCATCATAAGATCATCACTGTTGTCTCTTTGGTGAAAAAGTAATCTAACTTGTGATCAAAATGTATCTATTGAAGTCATTTTCTCATTTCAAATGATGTGTGTTAATAACATTCTGTGTTGGAAATGACGTTTGTAATAATGGCTTTTTTTTTTTTACATTTTTGGAATAAAATGACTGACACCCCTTTGTCTTGCTAAGGCTAATTTCATAGTTAGCATTAAATAATAGTTTCACACAAAGGAGCGTCAGTCATTTTATTCCAAATATGTGAAAAATGTCATTATCACAACCATCATTTCTGCCACAGAATGTTATTAACACAACACATAATTTGAGATGTGATCAAAATGTATTTAATAAAGCTTTTTTGACAAGTCAGTGAATTTTTCACCAGAGACAACAGAAATGAAACAAAATCAAGGTAAACTGATTGTCAACAGAGCATTTTTATTGTGCGTCATTTCCAACCAAGCTGAAATTGTCAAATTATGCAAAAAAATAAAATGGAAAACTTAATGTGTGAAAGTTTTACGTTAGTTATAAAATTAGCCTCATCAAGGCAAAGCAGTGTCAGGCATTTTATTCCAAAAATGTCAATTCCACAACCATCATTTCCACCACAAAATACAGAAAGCAGCACAAAATATCCTTTGAGATGTGATGGAAATGGCATTTGTACAGAAAAACGACAGAAATCTCCTGTGACATATTTTGGACATCTTAAGTAGACAAATTATATTAAATAAATTAAACTAGTGGAAAAGTAAAAAGTACATTGTTGAAGTTCCTTACAGGGCCATAAGTGGCCATGGTTGAAGAAACACCCGTCTACGTTCACCTGCGTATCTGGAAAAATGAAACCCGTTGTCTTTCTGTTTATACAGAGTGATTGCTTTAGATCCCACGTTTGTACAAAGTAAAGAACAAGAAGAAAAATGGCCGTCCGTGGAGCATTGCAGTGAAGCGAGTGAACCAGCTGTTCATGAAGCGCAGGGGGAAGTGGTCAGGTAAGACAGAGGCCTGGAAATAATAATCACAAGCCCATCTGCTGACCTGAGACTGCATGGCCCCTGGGCCCAAGACACACCGCCCTCCGTATGGAGCTTATTGACCCAACACGGGCACCGTATTCAGCCCAGGCGCAGGGCGCGGCGGGCTTCTGACACGCGGCCACATGCTCCCATTCTGTGTTTGTTCCTGTTACTGTGCTGAAACAATGTGCATGCTGCTGGGTTACTGTTGTGGATGGGTGTTCAGCTATGGTCACTCCTGTCCCTGGGGTTGATTTTTATCAAATGAACAGATTGTAGTGTTTTACACTTGCACTAGATCCAGATTTTCAAACTTAAAATATATTTAAAAAATATATATTATGGATAATGCAGCTTTGGTGAACAAGACTTCGTTCAAAAACATAAAAAAAATAAAATAATTGGTAACACTTTAGTTTAGGGACCAATTCTCACTATGAACTAGTTGTTTATTAGCATGCATTTTTCTAGTATATTGGCTGTTGAGTAGTACTTATAAAGCACATATTACTGTTATCCCACAGCAAGTGTGATGATTTATCAGACTCGTGTTAAATGTGATGAATTTCACGCCGCGGAATAATACACAGAGGGCGCTTTTCAACATCAAAGCCGAAATGCCTTGAGAAAGCTGATCCAGGAGCTCATATGTCTAAAAGCCAAACTAGTTTAATTTAACCATTTATTTGGCGGTTAATAGCAGCTTGAGATGGCACATTAACGAAACCTGGGATTAAAACATTTATCATATTAGAGTGCTTATAGGTTATTTCCAGCACGCACATTCGTAATGGCCTCTCCTGGAACAAATCAATATTGTGTTACACACCATAATTGACCGATTAGAAGGCTAAGAAGAGTGAAAAGTCGAATTATAATTATACGTGATAAAAGTAAAGGGCTGGAGGAACGTGAGGGGAAGCCACAAAATGAGCCGAACCAGAAGGCCCCTGAACGCTGGCTCCGATCTCACGGCTCCGCCACTCCGTGCTCCCTTTGAACCCACTTAACAGGCTGCATGACAGGCGCGAGTCTTCAACGCGGCCCCGGCTGCTATTTACGAGCACCAAAGAAGAGGATTTTTAAATTGAACCCCAGCATCTGCAGTGAGAGGCTACTTTCCATCGCGATGGCGAACATGGGGCTTCGCCATTGACGGGAACTGAGCCCCGGTCCGGCATATGAAGAACACACAAGTCATAAATCACGGCGGTGTAGGACAGGTGCGTGGGCCAAAGAAGAGAGACGCTTGAGGAGGGAAGCGCTGGAGTCGACCGCATGGAACGTCTATGGAGATCTATGGAGAGGAAGTAATAAGTAAATATATACCTAACAACCAAGACCTTTGACTCAGAATCCAACAGAGGGCCTGATTGGCTTCCATAAAGGTTAAAGTTGAGTCTTCGCTAAGCTCTGGTTGCTGTTGCTCGCTCAGACAAGCTTGACAGAACACCTCATAATGAACTGGAGATATTGGTGAAAAGTGTGATCTCAGGAAAATGTGATTAAAGTAGCAAAAAATATGAATGGATGTTATTCTTGTTATTTATCCACTGATTTTAATAAAAAAAAAACAGTAAAATTGTAGACTGGGGTAATTAAAATGGAGACTCAGTACTTTAATAAAATAATGATAATTAATTAGTACCATTAATTTAACAAAGATCTTAAGGTACGGGCAGATTTGAAAGTGTATTGAAGAATTTCAGCAAAATTTCACAAACAAACAAAATTTTGCGATCCATTTGTCAATAGTGTCAATCTGGCGAATTTGCGTGAAAAACCTGAACCCCATGTGAAATCTGCATGGCGAATTTTTTTGTCCTCACTCGAAATTGCTTATCATGTAGATTGCTATTGAAATGACTATTTTATATTTCGCAGAGCAACAATGAATGCAAAGTTATTGATTTTACTAATGTTCTACATATTATTTAACAATTGCTAAGCTAGGATAGGTCTTAAGCCGGGCTCACACTACAGGAGTTTTAGGCCAATTTATCCCAGATTTTCCCCTCGGAGAAAAAATCTTGTCGAGGACCTCAATCGGTTCCGATGTTCAGCGCAGATTATCTGGTAATGTGAGTGTGAAGGTGGGAAAATCAGTTAAAATATGTTGCTGAAACATCAATGAAGGTCTGCTGCGTGAGATCACATGAGGCGCTCCCTCTGGCACGATAATCTTTATAATATCTTGTACTGTGTGATGCGCCACGATTTTCAAATCTTGTAGTGTGTGCATGTTTAAAATTTGAGGGAAGAAAATCTGCGAAGAGTCTCCTTATGTGTGTGCTGCAACCAGTTTTCATAATTGGTTAGGATTTTAAAACTCCTGTAGTCTGAGCTTTACCAAAAACAAACAAACAAACAAGATATTTAGATGAACCATCACAGTAACACAATGAACATTTTAAATAATAACAATAAAAATAAAATATAATTTAAAGGGGTCCTATTATGCTTTTTCACTTTTTCAACTTTAGTTAGTCTGTAATGTTGCTGTTTGAGCATAAAAAAGATCTGCAAAGTTACAAAGCTCAAAGTCCACTTTAAAAGGAGATATTTTATTTAACAGAAATCACTTTTCAAAAACTACATGAGCAACTCGTTTGGACTACAACGCATATTTTCCAGGATTTGTGATATCAACCCCCAAAACTAAATCAAGACTTCGTAAAAGAGCATAATAGGACTCCTTTAACAGAATTAATGATAATTAAAAAGTGATTAAATTACATTAAATTTAATAATAATATATAAAAGACTGTTGAGTAATTATATGTGGAGACTCTATACGTAAATAAAATAGAAATTTAAGTTAGTACCATTATATGAACATAGGTCTTAATGCACATAGTCAGATATTGGAAATTCTGCAAAATTTTGCAAGCAATCAGAATTTCGGGATCCATTCAAAATGTGTACAAGTCACTTAAAAAGCAAGCAACTTTCTGTTGGTCGATCCGGCGGATTCACATGAAAATCTTGAAATTTGCGTGGGGAAATTGTTTGTCTTCACGCGAAATTGCTGATCGCAAAGATTTCTATTGAAACAACTGTTTTGTCCATGAAATTTCACAGAGCAACGGTAAATGTGATCACACCATTGCTGACATGTTGTTCAACAATTGCTAAAGTAGGATAGGTTAGCAATGCTTTTAAGGCAGGCCTTAGCGAAAGGTCAGTTAAAACCAAAGCAAACAAACAAAAGCAGTCCAAGGAAGCTGTTTATTAACACACAAGTATTTTTAAAGGCAATTTAATATAAATAATGATAAACTGTAAAAAAGACATTCAATTTAGTAATAATATATAAAATTATATTAAATATAATTTACAAAATATCCTTCAATAAATTCTCCAAGATTTCTCCTGAAGAAAAACAACAACAACGAACAGCCAGAAGTGATAAGCTTTCTTTTTTATGTAGCCAATGACAAATTATTCTCAACAAGCCACTTTATTGCATATGTTATTCATGTCTTTAGCACAAATAGTGCATTTATGCTCTGAAATACAATACTTAGGGTTACAGGTTTGTTCAAGAGTATGAACAATAGCGAGGCTAATTCAGCTTCTTCTTTGCGTTCTTATTGCTAATCATCTGAGTGCTTAATCTTATCAATAACAGGGATGGACAATTCCTGCCACCCTTTCTAAAGAAGGCAACCATGCAGAAGTGCCAGAGATTGTTTTGTAAATGTGTACGCCCTCACAGAAACTCATACACATGCAGAGCTCCCTGACATGAGCATTCAGTATGAGGAACACAAAAGCAACCTTTATTGGCTCTGATGGAGAGCAATAAACAGATCATCACCCCATCACAGCCATCATATTGCTGACCTAAACAGATGTTTTGTCTTACAGACAGCAGCCTGTGAAGCTCGCAAGCAGGCTGTCAGTGACGATAGTATTGATGCAATTTTGAGGGCTGAAGAAAACAAGAACTTTGCTGAGGTTCCCACTTTGAAACGAGAAGGAGATCCACAAAGTGGAGGCAAATTTTAATTACATCGATTCAGCTCCCCAAAATGTATAATTCTTCCACCCAGTCAGCACAGTCTGTGTTTTCTCTCGCAGCCGAGGGGAGACGGTGTGTTTTGTAAAGCCTTGCACTTCACACAGTCAATACACAAAAAGCACGAACACAAAAGCTCAGTTTTGCCGCTATCAATGTAATAAGTAAAAATTTTGTGACAGAGGTGCCAACAAAAACCATGCACATTATTCAAATGCCCCACTTAAAAATGATCACCATCGCAAAATGTCAGGGAGGAATATGAAATATGTAATTATAGAAAGAAGTGAGACGCTTGATGTTTACCCCATAGTAACTCATTTCATATTTTATTAACACTTCTGTTTTCCTGCAACAGACACGTCTGCTATGCTGATCCACCATTTTGCAGAAGGTAATGTTTTTTTTTCTCTAATGGATGTAGACATTATGCATACAGATAACTTTTCAATGTCAGCAAGATGTCAAAGGAAGAAATGCAAAGCAGACATATGCA
Organism: Sinocyclocheilus anshuiensis; assembly: GCF_001515605.1. NCBI lineage: Eukaryota > Metazoa > Chordata > Actinopteri > Cypriniformes > Cyprinidae > Sinocyclocheilus > Sinocyclocheilus anshuiensis. Next base: position 593,818 of record NW_015536587.1, read on the forward strand.
GTTCAAAACTCAGGAGACAAGAAAACATCTATGAATTTCTTTTTTTGGACTTTTGGGCCTGCAATACAAATTATTTAATTACAGAATAATTTCCTAAAATTGCCTGCATTTGATCTTTCATTCATTTATTTCTACACTCTTTTGCAGCAACACCACTATTTCTGTTGAACGGATGTAGAATAACACATCAACATCCATCCAGACTCAGAATAATCTCTGAGGATAAGTATGTTTTAGTGACTCACAATAATATGTCCAGGTCACATTTCACCCTTGTTATAAGGAATATTAAGATGTTTTGCTTCGTAACAGTAATTTCATGACAATTAAGCACATTTTTCTCCATAAATTCTCAATACTTAATGCATCATTAAACCAGGTAGTTCTAGTGTTCCAGTAACAGGGTTGACAGTTTTACAGTTTATTTAGGCACTAACGTTTTTGTGTGTGTTTATTGTAAAGTTTTCACATGATATAGAATTTAATGCTGACATTTTTTTCAGATATCCAGTTGTTTAAATGTACAAAATTATTGTAACAGGGTTGACATTCTTGGTTCATTTAGCCATTATATAGGCTATTAGCAAACCCAATCTCATGAAAAAACTATTTTACTATATTAACTATTTTACGAGGTAGCAATTTCATATGAGTTTGTAAAATGTGATTAATGTGAAAACGTACGACTTTTAGAAAACAAGAATGAAGGTCCACCCCTAAACTAAAAATCACTGACAATGTAGTGTAACTAAGCAGAACATATGAAAATGTACGAATGAGATCATACCACCAATTCGCAAAAACATCAAATAGTTACGAATTTGCATGAGAGTGTGTTGATATTAGCCTTATGCTCTGGTCATGACACTGCAAGGTGTTTATTAGAGAATTAATAATGTTGATATTTCTACAGATTTTTTTTACTACACAAAATTGTGGTAACAGGGATGACTTTTCATGTGCAGGCAAGGACCTATTATTAGTATTTGTTCACACCCTAAAAAAAATCATTATGGTTATACATCATTTTAATAAGGGGAAGTTACTATAACAGGGTTGACAGTCTGGGAACAACTTCAAGTCTTTTTAGTAAAATATTAGTAAAGTGCTTCTCATTTCTGTCATACAGTATTGAATAATTAATAATGTGGATATTTCTACAGATTTATTACTATACAAAATTGTGGTAACAGGGTTGTCTATTTAAGATCATCCCCTGATGGCAAACCCAACAAAATATTAAATAGTATACTAATAGTGTTGTTGAAAAAAAATCACATCCCAAAAAGATAATAACATTATTAGTGTACATCATGTTTAATAAGGGGAAGCTATTTCGATAACAGGTTTGACATCCTGGGAACAACTTAAATAATTTTTAGTAAAATATCATTAGTATTTTTAAGTATTAAAACATTCTAAAATATTATAAAATATAATAAGTCAATGTGATTTCCAATACTGTCATAGTGTTTTTATTACCGATTTTCTACACAGAAAGACTGTAATACAATAATTTTGATTAAAAATAATTACATTCAAAATCAGACAAAAGGCAGTACAGCAAAAAACTACCATAATGTCTAAATACTTCTTAATTAAATTAATATATCATTATATTTTCATATTACACTAATGAGAATGATGTGTATAAAGTTTTTTTTCCCCTATTACTATAATTCAAATTTGGGTGGAAAATGTGCATCATTTTCATGAAAATAATGTCAAAGTGCAAAATATCTTAATGCAAAAAATATATATATTTTTAAAGCAAAATGTAATGGCTCATTTCTTTTAATTTTGTGAGATTCGTCTTGTTTAAGGGTGTAAAGAACATGTCTATGTAGCCCCACAGCATTTATGATACAGTTTCCTGTATTACATACGAATTGATCTGTTTCACCACTGCATGCCCAGCTCTCAGTCAAAAAAGAAGAAAACAGGCGAGGAGAAATGATCCGTGTTCTACGGATCACCTCAGGCATGAATTAGTTTCCACCTGTCCTCCTTTGTTACGCACTTAGCACTCGCTTTTTCTCTGTAATGGCAGTTGGCGAAAGCAGGGGCTAAAAAACCTCTTTCTGTTCGCTGGTTTGTTTTGAAGGCTGAGTGTGGAGGTGGCCATGGATAATTTCGCCGGGTTAACTACTTTGACCTAAAGGTAATTGTCATAAAAAGTGCTGTCACATACCTTTTATGTCTCCCCTCCTGTGTCTTTCTTTAGTGTGAGCTTGTCTGCTGCGAGAGGACGAGAAGGAAAAACTAGCTGTAAACAGCAACCACACAAAGCTTTAAGTCAGGGGTCAACAAACTCGGTCCTGGAGGGCACTGGCAAGTTTGGTGACCCCTGCTTTAAGTCAACATGAAATCAAAATGTACTTTTTTTACTTCCTTAATACATGGTGATCTCTAGAACCAGTAATGAATATTTTACTACATTTCCTGCCTCTGAACAGACATGCTTCAGGCTACAGATTCTTTATGCAATCAAAAGCAGCTTTTGATGCAATGGTCAGATAGAACAGTCTCATAATAATTTGTATGTGATTAAATCATATAATATCAAACGTTAACTTTAAATTTTTTCCCCTACTATGATAATGGTTATGTTTAGGTTTGAGGCTTTATGGTTACTTTAGGTTTTTGACCCAACTGTAGAAAATCTTACAAATCATGAGACCAGGTTGGCCAGACGATATGCTTACTCAATTAAGTTATGTATGCTAAATGAAGTTCAGAAGAATATATATTCTTCTATCAATTCACATGTGACATTCGCAAATAAATTCATATTTTTGACAAAAAAAAGTGGCTGGTGTTGTACAATATTATAATAGCTTATTTTAAAGAGCTACAAAGGAAACGGATGGAAAAATGTCCTGAAATTGTTCATGATATTTTTATATTCATAAAATAAATAAATATATATTTTATTCCATTTATTTTAATTTAATAAATAATCAAATAATTTATTTACATTTTTACATTTAAATAAATATATAAAAATTATTTATAATATTTAATGAAATAATATACTAAATAAATAAACAAACAAATATATAAACTATTATAGTTTATATATATATATATATATTTGTTTATTTATTTAGTATATTATTAATGTAATTACTGTAATTATTAATTATTAAAACTTAACTAAGATTTTAGCTAAACAAAACTAGATCACTTCTCTATATAATAGAGAGAAGTGATCTAGTTTTGTTTTGCTAAAATCTTGCTACACTTCTTGTTTTTAAAAATCTACTAGAATGAATGAATGAATGAATATATGAACAAACAAAAAATAAAACTAAATATACACTATAGATGGGAGTGATTTTGTTTTGCTTGAATCTTGTTAGATTTCTTGTTCTTTCTAATGTACTTGATAAATCAAACAAACAGTATCTAAGTTTGAAAGTGATATAAGTTTCTTGTTCTTCTTAAAAAAACAAACAAACACACAGATAAAAAACAAATACACAAACAAACAATATCTAAGCTATAGATTAAAGTGATATTGGTTTGTTTTGCTTAAATCTTACAAGATTCTTGTTCTTCTTAAAAATGTACTTGATGAAAACAAACAAATAAGCTACGGATGAGAGTGTTCTAGGTTTGTTTTGCTTTAATCTTCACAGACTTCTGAAAAATGTACTTTATGAAAGCATTTTAATGTTTTCTTAATGATGCAAAAATTTCCCAGCCTAAATCTAGAGTGGAAACCGTTTCATATTGGGTGCCGGTAAAAAAGGAGTTTCTGTGATCCTAATACAATGACACTCAAAGCTATAAATGACTGATTAGCATACAGCTAACACACCCATCCGTGAGGTCCATCATTTTGGAGAATTTCTCAACACGACCTGAACCACGGCCTCTGAAAACACCGGTAATTGCACGAGGGAATTTGGACGCAAAAGCCCACTGCGAGATCCAGGCAGGGCTGCTTGAATTAGCAACCGGCTGGGCTGATGTTTCAACTCGCCGAAGCTTTGACAGCGCTTTGTACTGAATGATTGTTCTCCAGACAGCTGAGCGAGGTAGTGCGCTCGCGCTCCGTGTTGTTTGAAAGCCCAAAAGGATACGCAGCGGCATCATCAAAGTCCAGCACGCCTTCCATGTGTCAGCCGGGCCTTAATCTCCCTCTCTGAGCGCAACGTCTCTGATCACTCTATTCAATCGATGGTGTTTGAATAAAGGAATATAAGAGATCTAGCCTGCAAAATTTCAGCGGCATACAATTGTGGAAAACTATCGGGCAGTTTTACGGCTCTACTTATGACAGATACTATCAATCACTAGTTCTTCCAACTCACACGCTAGATAAAGTTGATATTAGCCTAAATAGGACACATCTGTTTCTGTTAGCTGAGTCAAAGTTTAATTAATTCTCAAGTCGTTTTTATTTTTAGATGCTGTGTTTTTATTTATTGCCATGCGGTAATGAGGCTGAATAATGGAAATGTGTTGCAGTTAGCTGGGGGTATGCAACGCATCGATGCGCAACACAGCCGTAAAAAAAAACAAACGTAGCGCTCTGCCTAAACCCCACTTTGTACCTTTTTTCGTCTTTTATATCACCTCAAGACTCTGGTTTACACCGGAGAATCACTGGAGGATCATTTTTTCCTCACAACTTTTTAAAGAGAAAATTAGTCTTCTCCCCTCCAGCGGAGTTCAAGGACAGGTCTGTACAACCCAGAGAAACACACAGCAGCTAAGACCTTGGCTTCAGATGGAAACGGCATCTAGGGACCATTTCATGCCTGGATTGAGCTTAGACAGAGCCGTAACCTTAAGCCCTTCGCTTCCTAGATCAATAGGAGTTGAACCAGTGCAAGTGCTTTGTCTTCATTCGTCTCTTTCCCAACATCTAAGTGCAACGTCTTTGAGTTAGCTTTAGCAAGTCACTGGTTTAAGCTAATGGGCAGTGTTAACATGGCATTGGAAGTGACATCTCAGACCACAATGTTTTCTATATCAACACTACTCAAACTAATATAGTCATGTTTATGTGGCCTTTGTGATGTCATCATTGTGGAAACTGCAAATGCAATAGGCAAATTACAAACTTCTGACCGTATTAATAAGGTTCAGGCCTAGGTTAAGGTTATGTAGGTCAATGACATGACACTGACGCTATCCATTAATTTGGTTAGAGTCTGCCAATTTTAGTCGTACACACACACACACACACACACACACATATGTGTTTGTATATATACATAGATTTTGTCTTATATTTATATCATATGATATAGTTCGGCAGAATCACATGAGCAAGAGTACTGTTTTTTTTTCCTAGCTGCATGATTGCAAATGTATTAAACAAGTTAATATTGTGTTGCATTTTAGACACAGTATTGTCAATACTGTCTGTGTTGAATCAAAATATTTATTTCTAAAGCTACTTATTGTAATTTCTATTCAATGCTTTTCTCATCTAACACAAAAATAATTTTAAATGATCTTTTGGGGCTAGTTTCTCAGCCCAACTTAAGTGATTAATTTGCAATTCAATTAATTAATCAACACATGTAAATAATTAGATTAAAAATGTATAAATATACATATTCATACACACCTTTTCCATGATTAACAGGTTTTTAAATTCTGAATTAATTTTGATAATTTTAGGGCACAAAGTAAAAAATGTCAGGGTGGTACAACTGTCCTGATATCATAGTGTAGATTTTTTTTTTTATTAAATTAAATTAATGTAATTCTTGCAAAGAAAACCTTAAGTAACACAGTTTAGATTGATCCTTAATTATTTAATTATTAAAATTATACTTTTTTGAAAGTAAGTTGGTGCAACCAACAAACAGTCATGTGCAGACCTTCCTGACTGTGTTTCAAGGTCACTGAGTGACTTAAAATATTAAAAGATAATTTGACCTTAAATTGACAAGGCAAGGGTATTTTAGGTTGTAAAATGACATGTGATGTGACTTCCAAAAAAACAATGATATTTAATGAATAAAACAGTTTTATATTTGTAAAAAATCTTTTTACTTTGAAAAAATATTTAAAAACCTTTTTGAAAAGTAACAAGTATTCAAAGTGTAAGAAAGATGTTTTCACTTGGTTACACCATATGACATTAAATTAAAACTTTTGTTGTAAAAAATTCTTGAAGTTTTTCAAAAGCATGTAAAATCAACATGAATACAACAGTACATTTCTAAGAACTTGAACCTTTTTTTTAAATGTTTTCTTTATTGTCTACATTGTATTTTTTTGTCATTGACCCATGTAACAAAAAATTTTAAATAACATAAAATTAGCACTGCATCTATAAAGTGATTCTGTTGTGTTGCTAATGTGCTTTCTGTTTAATAGCTCTATTGTACAATCACATCTCTCAATTGCCTTTCACCGATCATGTCCCACAGTAGGGAGTGACGGCAATAAAATAAAGCCTTACAAGACATTACTATAATTAGCCTAACGTGAAAAGTTCTCTCCCTGGTCAGATGGTCAGCATTTGAGGGCAATATGTCACACCGCGTGAGCACAAAAGGTAGCCAAATAATGTCTATTGAGGACCAGGTGCAATGGTGCAAATATTTTACTGGAGTCTGCCAGTTTTAGGCAATGCTAAGCTATGTGTAGTTTGCCAGGCTGCTAGCGAGAGACTAGTATGAGATGTAGCTGTACAATTCACCCTCGTGGACCAATTGGTGCCCCCTCATCCAAACTTGAAGAACTTGATGTCCTTGAATGACTCCAGAAAGTTACAAAATAAAAGGAACAGAGGGAGGCAGAAGTCAATGTCTAACAAAGCTGAAAAATCAACTATGGATCTCTGTAATATGTTCCAACATTAAATCTAAAGCCCTTGTTTTGGCTGCAGAACTAAACAAATGAGGTTTGTCTCCGTAATGATGTATTTGAGCAGAGCGCTCCATGCAAGGGCAAGACCTTAATCTATCTTCATTTGTCTGACTGCGTGAACTCAACTCAGTACTTCTTAGTGGATATGGGCAGGCTTTCAGACATCTAATGTACTTGGCTGCATCAATAAATAGTCTATTGTTATATTGTAAAATAACAAAATCAGTGGATTTCCACATATAATCACAGTCTGTATCCTCAGTTATAGCTTTACCTTCATCCTAAAGTGGTTTAAGCAACTTTTAGTTTTCACTACATATGTATATGTGTGTGTGTGTGTGTGTGTGTGTGTGTGTGTGTGTGTGTGTGTTAATTACTGCTGTCAATCAATAAAAAAAAACAAATCACTAATTTTTCTGTAATTAATTGTGATTAATCACACCTAACATTAAAATTTATAATCATAAATATATTTTCACATTAAATCTCCAAATTAATGTAGCAACAGTAGAAAGATAGTATATTTTAAATATTTGTTTAATGGCATCCCAGGTGAAAAAGAAATATATTTAAATTGTGCTTTTTCAGACATACTTACTATATTTAAATTATACTATAC
>NW_015536587.1:601505-604410 GCF_001515605.1 Sinocyclocheilus anshuiensis
ATGATGGCAGGATGTGGCGAAGGGATGGTGATGGGAGGATGACGATGATGCCCTGGCAGCTTAGATGGTGTTTGGCACATGGCACAGACCCAGAGCATCCTAGTGCTGACAACACACGGCGGAATCGAGGGAGCGAGGAGCCAAGATGTAGATGGTGTGACTGCCAGCATCTGGGGGCCGACCGATAGAGACAGAGCTGGTGGATCCGAAGGTGCAGTTGGAGGGCTGATGGAGCGGAGCGTCGTCGCAACCTCGCAGGTTCCGGAGACCTGGGCACAGCCTAGTTGTCCTGACTCCTGGCATACAATATTTTGCACCAGAGCCTTGCAGCTTTAGAAAAAAACAAAACAGAAACAAAATTAAATAACAGATTTTTACATGAATGACTGAAAGCAAGCACAAATTCCTCATTACAATGAAGCCAAATTGTTCAGGAAATCAGAAATAAATAAATACACAACTTCATTTTGCAAATAAAAGAATGTTAATGTTGTACATGTTATAATTACTAATTTTATTTTATTTATTTTTTTCTGCCAATGCATGTGTCAAAAACACGACTGGCACAGACAAATAACGTTAATTAAATCTTACCTGAAGTCACAGTGAGGTTCCAAAAGCCAGACGCCATACACGCACGCTTGCAGAAGCTGGTAAAAATAAGAACATACTAAGTATGTACTAATTAAAATACTAAGCTTTTACTAAATATGTTTTTACTATGAATGAAGGCAAGTATCACTGATACCAATATTTTTTTGACTGATGCCTGTATTCATTCATTCATTCATTCCTGGGGATAAAATTAGTAAATATAGCCATTCAAAATTACAGTAACATTTGGGCCATCATTTTTAACATTTCATTGGCATAAAATGTTACAGAACATTTATTAAATATTTTAATTTAAGTGCATTTAAAACAATCTGCACATAAACCCATTTTAACATCATATTTAGCTGCCTTTAATATAGTGCTTTGATATTTTATATAGTAATATATTACTATACACATAGTAATTTATTAAATAAATAATAGTATATTTATTAAATATTTATTTAATATTTATAAGTCATTTATAAAATATATATTTAAATTTTAAATATAATAATAAATAACAAATATTTTTAAAGGGGCCATCCATGATTGCTAAATGGTGTGTCATTCAATATAAAATCTTTATATATTCTTATATATAAAAATCGAACTACTTTATTAACATAATAATATAATGTAAGATTTTTCTTTAACCTTTAAATATAGAAAAAAATGATAAAGATTGTATTCATTTAAATATAAATATAAAATTATAATCTAAACTTAATGAGTTATAAAGTGCAAGTCTTTAGTAAAACATTTTTCTAGCATCTATACTGAATTTATGACCTTCAGTTGACCTCTCACACCATTCCGCCTCAAGTGATCTCCACTTCTTTCACTTCCACAGGGTTTTCACACCAAAATGAAATATTGGATTACAAATATTGCATATCAACTCTGTTTATATGAACATATGGACACTAATCAAAAATGGTTGTTAAAAAAGCAAATGTAATAAAGATGCTTTATCTTATACACTTCATGCCACAATCATTAAAACCTCCCAATATTTATGACTGCTGACTTTCTCAGAAAAAAGACTGAGTGAAAATATTTAAAATTCAGAACTTTTTTTTTTTGTACTTTCCTGTTGAAGTTTTGATCAATGAATACAATCCCAATCCCAACCAGCACAATAAAACAAAACGAAAAAAGTCTGAAAGTCTGGAGGTACCGCTAGTTATCTGTTTCCCGGCTGAAGTTTTTGGGTTAGGATAAAGGAGTGCGGTGTCCTTGTAGAATATGGATGATAAATTGTTCTTGCTGTATTGATATGGTGGTTATGAATCTTTCAAGGTAGATGGAATATGAGAAGAAAAGCATTGGAGAATAAGCATTAATGACTCCCAGATCAATGCATAAATAAATAATTATCATTCAACTGAAATGCATTGATTATCCTCTAATGGGTGATATAAGGTTATTTATCACTTTTCTAAAATTTATGAACAGCATCCTGACAAAACAACAGGAAGTAAATGATGTGCAATTTAAGACTAAACATCCATATTGTGATTGTACTTACTCTCTGAAATCTCTTAGATATCGAGAACTTTAACTCAACAGTGTTTTGCAGACTGAACCAGCAGCCCAGCAACAGGGCGAACATCAGTATGGACCCTCTGTGCACGCAATGGGTCGTGACCTCTTTACACATGGCCCCGCAGAGGCCCGGGTCAGCACACACCTGAACCCTACCCCTCGCACTAGGCATCCGGGCTCAGAGCCACTGAACCAGCCTGACCTCCACTCCACACTCTTACTCCTCAGAGACTTTACAAACAACACAGGAGACACACACTGGCACTTTGTTGACATATACTTCACCGTCTGCAGCCAGCCAGGGGAAATATGGACAGAGATGAATGTATAGACACTCAATTTATAGATGATATATGGGCTGAATTTGTATGCATGATGGCAAGAAACTCTAATCAGCTATTTGTTTTATTAGAGATATTGCTGTGTTCATGTTAGAATGATTATACAAAGGTAAAAATTAATTTATCGAAGTTGTAAATAAAACAGATTATCAAAGTATGTTTGAAAATGCTGCTTTCAACTTTCTACTTCAAAACTTCACATTTAATTTAATGTTACTTGCCGTATACTAGCAATTTCTGAGTAAAAATTGTTTCTACACCAAATGTTTCAGTGTATTTATGAGCACACATTAATATCACAACAATATTGCAATTACACAAAAAAAACATTTTCTTTTCTTGTGTATTCTTGTGTTCCTGTAAAAATAAATATCAAAACATCTTTAAATGAAAATCAATTTATTTTAATAAAAAAAAAATTA
>NW_015536587.1:604483-636055 GCF_001515605.1 Sinocyclocheilus anshuiensis
TAGAATTATGTTATTTTTTTTACTTTATTGTATGTTTTTATTTTTTTTAAATTGCTTGTTTAAAACAAATTGCTAAAACTATTTGCCTTGAAGATAGAAAAATAAATCTCATTATTTGATTTAATTTGACCTAATTATCTAAGTCTGATAATCTTACACAGTTTTGTTTAAGGATGATTAGACAATTTTACTGGAAATCAAGACTAAATGGTTAAAAAATCATTTTTGCTGCAGTGGCAAACTGTACATTTTCTTTGAGCTAATTCATTTACATTTAATCATTTAGCAGATGCTTTTATCCAAAGCGACGTACAAATGAGGGTAATAGAAGCAATCAAAACAACAAAAGAGCAACAATATATGTGTTGTGACAAGTCACAATTCATAATATTATTATATTATTTTCAATCATATTTACAAGTATTCATTGTGAAGATTTACTTTGTGTATGTATTCATGCATTTTGTGTATTCTTGATGAAGAATATCATAAAGCTTGCCAGAAAATGCTAATTTAACCAATTTATGACAGAACAGCTTGTGTGACAAAACTACGTTTCCCATCATTCTCTTTTGGCTCTTCATTTTGTTATTAAAAACGCTTCTTGTCTTTGTTGAGATATTAAAAAAGGAAGTTCTCCAATACGCCTATTTTACACCAATCAAAAGGAACACGGTAATTGTGACTTCCAAACATGTAAGGAGGAACTTCCCAAGAGGGCCTGAAGGCATATCATTTTCCATTAAGTCAGGCCACTAAAAATCAACCTGTATTTTGGTCAATATCACCATCTTGTGGACATGAACCTGTCTGTGCCCAAGGTGCCTCAAAGCAGAGGAAGGGCTCAAAGAAATCACAATACCTGAGATCTACAGAAGAGAAATCTTAATGCCACACCATACAATGACACTCTAAAGAACTGTGTGCTTTCAACACAAATTTGGTGAGATTTTTTTCTGAAAATGCGAGGTACATAAAGAAAGGATTTATGTGTGTCGAACACCATTGGGAAGAACTGAAACCTCAGTTATGTTCTTGTGTCTTAATGAATAAACTCAACATGAGAGTTAATAAATGATGACAGAATTGTTATTTTTGGGTGAAATATCCCTTTAAGACCCATGTTTTTTTTTTTTTGTTTTTTATTAAATTCTCGAAAAGCACACACGTGATTTTTGGGTGTCTGCATTATTTTGGCAATATGCTGTATGAAGAATCAATATTTATGTACTAGATATCACACTCACAAAAAAAAATGTGATTGTCCAGCACAAAAGAAAACAACAACAACATATGATTGTCCAGAAATTGTCCAAAGACAGGATAGAGTAACTGAGAAAAGGAAAGTGGTAAACAAGACACTCTCATTAGTGAAGTCATTTGTCCACATCTTCACCTGCTCAGGGTCAGACAGGAAATGAGATGACTTTATCATTGTTGTCACTTTGTCTTTGGTTGGTTAGGCAGCTTCCTCTCATGGATTGGCTTCGCGGATGATGGCGCAGGTGAGCCCCGCCGAGAGATCCCCCACCTCTTTCGAAGAGCCCCACTTTTTAATATGCAACATCTGTGCCGGGGAGAGCGTTCCAAACTGGCTGCTCCTTGGAGGATGACGGCGGAGTCTGCTCAGAACTTGGGCAGGGGGCGTTTGTAACTGCGAGGTTATACAAAGATGTTAGCGATGTTCACAATGTCACTTTGTCCTTTGTTACAATGGGCTAGGGAGAACTATTTTTGGGCAAGTACTTCTTTGCTTCTACTATCCACCGAGTTTCTGCTGTCCATCTAACAATCCTACTCTTGGATCGTTCGGGTCAGTGGACTCCCGATCAACCTGGTGCTACGGCGGTAATCTGACATGCAGCGAGAGCTCAAAACTCTATGGAGTGCCCGCATTCTCCACCAGAACGACAGCAGGCTCATCCGAAATCTTAAGAATGTGAGCGAGGAGGTTTGTGCACCTGCTGCTCCTCTGGGATCTCTGGATCTTAGAGCAGGAGGCCTGGGGACTTGTTAGGCATCACAGGGATGCTGGAGATTTAGGGGAAAGTGTCTGTGTGTGACTGCCTGTGTATCTTGTTGAGCAGACCATCTCTCTGTAGACACTGGAGGATTCGCAGATGAACAAAAACACAGTGAGAATGATGACTGAGCCCTGAATAAAGACACATGGAAAGAGCGCAGTGACAGCTGAGAAACACAGACCTGTGTACTGTATGTACCCTCTGTATAAACAAGTATCTGTGAGCTAGGCTATTTTTATTCTTCTCCAGAATCTTCTGCAATTAATTCAACTCGAGCCGCTCTAGGGGCAGTTCTCCCAAAAATGAAAATTCTGCCATTATTCACCTTAATGTTGTCCCCCCCCCCCCCCCCCCCCGAAATTCTTAAGAATGCTCACACAGCTCTTTTCCACATGACTCCAGAAAAAACGTAAATGTAAATGTGGTCCATACAACTTGCGCACTATATTCCAAATGTCCCAAAAACATAGATTTTTGTGTGAGGAACCAAAAGAAAATTTCGAAAATTCTTCTCCTCCACCAAAGCTCTAAAATCTCACTTGATCCGACATATTGGCATGTTGCAACAACAGATTTAATATTAAACACAACTTGGCCTTACACTGAAAGCATTGAACTGTAACGGACCAATCAGCTGTAAGCATTAAATGGATGAATAACTATGTATCCAACTTAATTTTCAAAGGAAATCCACTGGAATACGGACTTACATAATTATTATTATGCTAATTTAACCACATCTGCAAATACATGCGGTTAGGAATGTAAAGGCCTGTTCATACCAAGAACGATAACTATAAAGATAACTATAACTATAGCTATATTAGCATCTGCACCAGCACACAATAATGTTTTGTTTATGTTTGCCCTGAAGTTCTGCCGTCTGTCGCTTTAAATGCTCAAGCTCGTTAAAGCAGGATGGATTCTGCTTGCCTGTGATTGTTTTTATCATTCATCAGCTAGAAAAAAAAAATGTTGAAAGTGATTCCAACAATATTGCTCATCTGTATCGTTAACTTTAGAGTTGTGGTGTGGACTCTGGCAGACCAGACACATCTCAAGCTGGCATATATACAGTAAATAGTCTACATGAAACAAAAATCGTTTAATCTCAATTGTGACATATATCCAAGTAAATTGTTTCTCAAATGAGAAAAAAAAATGTAGGCACTTGATTTTGTCCATGTTGAATTGATTGGATTGTTGCTTCAGAAGAAGTGCACAAGTAGCACACAAGTCATTTGTACTATTGAAATGAACAGTGTGCTGTATGGAGAGGAGCAAAATACTTAAAAATAAGTTTGAAATAGGTAGAAAGTTTGCTGACAGCCATGTCATGACAACCATTATATACTGAATTGCAATTGTCTTTCTCTTGATGCATGTATTTGCATATTGGATTTTGATTGGCTGCACTATTATGTGTTGATTCTCAAACACCTTTGAGCGTTTCTGAGGCAGCATAATTCATACAAGAACCGAACTTAAAATATAATCTTACCTGAAACTTCAACACGATTGTTGCTGCCACTCATATACTTCTTGTTTAATTTTTGTGGTTTGAATTAGATAATATGTTATCTAATAAAACAGCAAGTGCAGGCATGAACACTCTCTTTAGCAACAGTATAGTGAGGAGTAAAGCATGAGGTGAGTCACAACAACTGATCAGTCTAATTCGACTCCAGTTTATTAATATTCTCCTTCTTTAAAGAACAAAAATAATTGAGCTATGATCTGAAGGGGTCTGTCATTACACTGCCAATTTTCAAACAAGAAACTGAGGAGAGACCAAGAGGGAGAGAAATTAGAAATGAGTAAATACTATCCGGCGATGGTGAGCTTGATTATTTTTTGCATGCTTACGAAAGCATTCATATTTAATGCTCATCATCAGGGACTGTGTTTGAGCATAGGAAGATGCCGCTGCTGTTTTTTCTCCACACCCCTTGAGCCAACTCCTTGTGACAGCCCTCCGCTCCATCCCAGCAAATTATCCGCATGAGTTCCCGCGAACAAAAACAGCCCAGTGTGAGCGAAGCAAGGCCCGGCCACCGCTGCCGTCCTGCGACCGGGGATGGGGGGAGGGGACGGTCGGGCACATCACTTCGGATCAGCCGTCTCTCTGTACCTCGCATCATCTCAGTTAGAGGATGAATGTAGAGGAGGGGAAGTCGAGCGAAGATCCCAGCTGCCGTCGCTGGAGAGGACATGGATAACACAGCCATATGTGGAGAATGGTGTGGGATAAGTAGCCTCTGAAACGCTGAGGTGGCTTTTCTGAGGCCTTTGATGCTTGTGGAGATGCTAGTTGACTACAGGCCTTCTGAGAAGACTAGTTGTCTTGTGTGTCACTCAGATTTAACTTAGTCTCTTTGATGCAATAAACCACAAGCATGTGTGCTGGTTGTAAAACTATAGATGCGCAACACGACCAACACTCGATTTGATATAAAAATAACATTATAGCTGGATATTAAATCAACGTCTAAGCATCTTTAGATCATTGAATTCAAAGGCATAGTCTTTTATCTGCTTATGATAATGTTTTTAATTTATGCAGTTGGCTTGGCAAGGCTACAGCACTAAACTGATTATTTTTTAAAGTTGTGTTTTTCTAAATTCTTTGAACAAGGTAAAATAAAGATGAAATTAAAAAAGTTAATAAGCTACATCTTATTAAATCTGTATATTTAATCCACTATAAACGTGTTCTTAAGCCATTCTAACGCACCCATAATGTTATAAACAGAATTATACATACACCTTATAATTATATTTATGCTCTCATAAATATTTGAAACCAGATATTTTAATACTGAATTAGTTAAAGATGCATTAAAACACAAAAAATTAAGATAATCAACACTTTGTACAGACTTTTCAACTTTCCAGTTTTTATCTTAATAACAATAGAAATGCAAATTACATATTTAGATGTATATTGTTTCTTATTCTAAAATATATATTATTTTATGAAATAAAATATATATTAACATTATATTTTATAGTTTGTGATTCTATAATTCTATAAATTTTATTATATTTTCAATATTTCATGTAAGACGTCTTAAAGTAGTACTAAGCAATCATGAATATTTAAGTATTATGAGTTTTATTATATTTCTTGGTACAGTATTTATATTCATATTTTTTTTTAATGACAGATTTTCATTATATTTTAATATTTTTAAATATCATATATTTGTAACCATTTTTAATTTCTATAATTATTTTGACACTAGCAGCAAATGAAATTCCTTGCATTTCTGAAAAAACGCTTTTGAATTCTAAAAAACTCAGACTTTGTATTTTATTCTATAAAATATAAAACATGTATTATAATGCATTAGGAATACCTTTAGGCTTCTTAGAAAGTGTTACGCAAAATAATTATTAAAATAATAATGTCCTCATAGTTATACAATCACTTATCACTCAAAAAGGCCATTCATTTTTAGTTATTTACATTTTTAAATGACCAATAATGTAGCTTTAAAAATCAGACTGCAGTGTATGTTAATGTTGTTAATTAAGAAATCTCTACAGCATGATTCTAGAGGAACATTCTCACATCTCAGCAGCGCTGCAATGAAGTGAGAGTTTATGTAGAGCACAACAGCATCCTCTCCTGGCCAGCGCTGTTATGACACCTTCAGGATGAAGAGTTTGGGTTTGACCACTGGTCCACTGAGACCTGATTAGTAAATCATCTCTTCTCTGGCCTCCTTCTCAAGGATATGAGTTGACGCCGAAGGAGACTTGAAAAATTGACTATCGTAAAAATAAACTTGTCTTCGAAGATACATGCTCACTGAGCCCCAAATTGGCCCAAATTTAAAGTTATATACATAGACATCCCTTCAATTACACTGACTTGCAAAGTACATAGAGGACAGAGAACTTCACAGTACTCAAAGCCCGGTTCTTTTGATTTATGCATGACAACAAACCCATTTTTAATTGACTCTGAAATACGATAAATCAAAGTTGTGCATCAGAGTGTTCAATTAAAAGCAGCGTGCATCAATTATGAATGAATAATGAGTTTCTGCATGCTCTATTTGAAGAACCTACGGATGACAGATTTGGTTTTAAACTAGTTCACTGCCGTTTCAAGTCTTTAAGAAAACAAAAGCGCAAGAAAATAGTTTGAAACATCATTTCATACACTTTTATAAGGAATCTGCCTGTTTGATTTGTACAGAGCTGTATGAATTTGCACAAAATTAGTTGTAGGGATTTGTTAGGAATCTAAATCCTGAAAAAACATAATCCTTTTGTGAAAGCTTTTGAATGTATTGCTGTCACTCCGCCGTCTGAACAAACAGCACAAGCAGGATATGTCTCTTAATTGCTGTAATGGAAGACTTCTTGTTGAGGATTTATGAAAGGCGCATACGCATTACCTGCAAGCATGTTTGTGTTTTTGTTGCAGCTTTTTTGCTCAAAACCACATTCAACAGCACAGCGTGCCATCCATATTCATGCGATATTTGCTGGGAGGCATTTTTGTGTCTCCTAAAAATAGCACGTGGAAGAAAAAGAGACTCACAAAGCCACAATGCTGCATTCGTATGAGCTTTCTGGAAGGAAGCTGGTAAACAAATGTCTCCTCATTGAACCTTCCGCTCCATCTGCAGTGTAAACAAGAGTAAATTATTTGCAAGGTCACTTTAAGGTAAAGTTAAGGGAGTCGATACATGGGAAGTGATGAAATAACGCTGCGCTTTGAGCCTCTGAGGTCTGACACTTATTTCCATATGACAACACGGCGTCTTATGAGCTCATAACTCATGTCACGTTGTTGCTGCCTATAGGATCGTAGAAAGTAAGAGTGTGTTTAGTGTGTTGTGGTGACAAATTTATGGATTTCGGTATTGGCTTGTGAATATGTCACTCTGATTTGTATGATTTAGATGGAAGGTTCAGGATTTTATGGTAAATGTCACAGGTGTTTGCTCAGATAGAGAGAAACCAGAGTTATGTACGGTGTATTAAAGTAATTCACCCACCTCATCCTCAGGCCGTCCAAGATGTAGATGAGTTTGTTTCTTCATCAGAACAGATTTGGAGAAATGTATCATTACATCACTTGCTCACCAGCGGCAGCTCATTAGGGGCAGTTGTGGCCTTAAGGTTAGAGAGTCTCATCACATCCCGAGTGGATCCTCTGCAGTGAATGGGTGCCGTCAGAATGAGAGTGCAAACAGCTGATAAAAACATCACAATAACGCACACCACTCCAGTCCATCAATTAATGTCATGTGAAACAAAAAGATGTAATACATAAACTGATCATGGCATTTTTAACTTTAAACCATTGCTTCTGGACAAAATACATAATCTATAACAACACTTCCTCCAGTGAAAAAGTCCATCCCCAGTTGTCCTCTCACATCAAAATCCAACAAGATATTTGTTTAGAGCTGTTTTGGACTGTTTTCTCTTGCAAACAGTGCTTGATCTGTGCATATTTCTCTCCTGATTCAGACCAAACAACTTTTTACTGGAGATAGCAATGTTATGGAAAGAGGGTATAATGGTTTGAAGTTAAAAATGCCTTGATGTACTTTATTTTTCTTTAGTTTTTCACTTCACAAGATGTTAATTGATGGACACAGAGACACGTGTATTATTGTGATGTTTTTATCAGCTGTTTGGACTCTCATTCTGACGGAACCCATTCACTGCAGAGGATCCATTGATGAGCACGTGATGTAATGCTACATTTCTCCAAATCTTTTCAGATGAAGAAACAAATTCATCTACATCTTTGATGGCCTCAGGGTCAGTCAATTTTCATTTTTGGGGTGAACTATTTCTTTAAAGAACATTAGAATGATATTTGATCAATATTTGATATAATTATAACTTATATAGTAAATATGCAAATATACCATAATACTAACTGATAAAAAAATATTTTACATTTATTCAGCATAAATTTAAGGCAAATTTATAGACAATACTACCATATTTTACACAACAGAGTAATGAGAATTTAGTGACAAATGAGCTTTGGAATATGTATTTTACCAGAACATTTTTTCTTCTGTGAAACACAAAAGATGATATTTTGAATTTTTTTCTTACAATGATAGGCTAGTCAATGTTGTTTTATATGGAAAAAGCAGTTGAAACATTCTTCAAAATATCTTCTTTTGTGTCCACATTTGGACAGTTACCTGTCACAGATCGGCCAGGCTCAGCCACCTCCCAATCACAGCGAACATCATCACCTGAGTACTGATCACACGCACCGGTCACAAATCTGCAATCATCATCAGCTCCCCTTCAAAAGCACACACCTCACTTCACTCCAGTGTCCGGTCTTGTTTCAACGAAGTGGACTCTCTCTCTATGCTATCCGTGAGATACCTTGAAGGACTTACCTGCCTGTTATACTTACCTCCTGTGTTTCCTCCAGTGTGTTCTCCTGTGTTCCATTCCCTAGTCCGTTCCAGTCATCAGCTCCGTGGAAACTCCGTGTACTCTTCAGCTGAGGTGTGTGCAGTCCTCTGTCTCCCTGCCACGATCTCCTGTGAGGACCATATACGGTGTTACTCTCCTCATCTTCCTTAAAGACTGATATTAAGCTCAAATACTCACCTGCCCGAACCATCTGCATCTCTTGCTGAAAATAAACGATATTGTATTTTTCTAATCCTCTGTGTGAGTCTCCTTCCGTAACAGAAGACCGGACCACAAAGGGATTTAGCAAGATGAGTGCACCCAACCCGTTCCAGGAGATCGTGGATGCCCTAAAACGGATACTCACCCCTGCCACTGTCACACCCGTCACCAGCACCGCTTCCTCTTCCACGACAATACTTACCGGTCCCATGGCCAAACCAGCGCCCTTCTCTGGCTCGGCGGAGGAGTGCAACGGATTTCTGCTGCAGTGTTCGCTCGCACTGATGCAGCAGCCTCAGCTTTACGCAACGGAAAGCGCCAAGATAGCATTCGTCATGTCCTTGCTGGCGGGGCGAGCACTTCAGATAGCGTTCATCATATCACTGCTGACGGGGCGAGCACTTCAATGTGCAGGGACCATCTGGTCCCAAGCTGGTACAATAACTACATCCCTTGATAATTTTGTTGCACATTTCCGAGAAGTCTTTGGTAAACCCATAGGTGATAACGCTGTCTGTGACCAGTTATATAATCTCCGTCAAGGGTCTCTGTCCATAAATGATTACGCCCTCAAATTCAGAACCCTCGCAGCAGCCAGCGACTGGAATGAGCGCGCACTTCTGACCACCTACCAGCAAGGACTGGAGCCGAAGGTGCAACTTCAGCTCGCAGCCTATGATGATTCCTATGGCTTGGAACGGTTTATACAGCTATCCATCCGTTGCTCTACTCGTATGCAATCTTGCATTGCGGAACACCAACTCTCACCATACACTCCACTCCTTCGTCGGCCAGTCACCATCAGCCCTTTAGAACCAGGTCACGAACCCATGCTAGTGGACGGCACTTGACTCTCCCCTTGGGAGCGGTAGAGACGGCTGAGCCAGAGCCTATGTTTGTACTGTGGAGCTGGGGGGCATGTAATCGCGAATCTTCCTCAGCTATCACCCCTGCACTCCGAGGCCCTCACACTCTCCTCCACCTCCATAGAAAGCCCGGTCGAGAAACAGTCAGTCGACATTCCAGCCTGTTATGCCCCCTTCAGTGACGTATTCTGCCTGAAGAAAGCCTCTCAGTTACCTCCGCACCTTCAGTGACGTATTCTGCCCGAAGAAAGCCTCCCAGTTACCTCCACACCGGCCATGGGACTGTGCCATTGATCTGATTCTGGGTGAGCCAGTGCCCCATGGAAGAATTTATCCCTTGTCACTCCCTGAACAGAAGGCCATGGAGGAGTACATCGAAGAGGCTTTACAGCAAGGTTACATCCGCCCTTCCACGTCCCCTGCTGCTTCCAGTTTCTTCTTCGTGGCCAAGAAGGACGGGGGTTTGAGGCCCTGCATCGACTACCGGGCACTTAATAAGGGCACCGTAAAGTTTCGCTACCCACTTCCCCACGTTCCAGCGGCTTTGGAACACCTCCGCGGAGCCACCGTCTTCACCAAGTTGGACCTCCGCAGCGCGAATAACCTCATCCGTATACGTGAGGGGGACGAGTGGAAGACAGCCTTTGTGACCCCTACTGGGCACTATGAATATCTTGTCATGCTGTATGGACTGGTAAACGCCTGCTCCGTATTCCAGGACTTCATGCACGAGGTACTACGGGAGTATCTGCACAGGTTCGTCTTCGTCTACATTGATGACATACTAATCTACTCCTGAAGCATGGCCGAACATTGCCACCACGTTGCGGAGGTCCTGAAACGCCTGAGAGTTTAATCTGTTCCTCAAAGCCGAGAAGTGCTCTTTCCATCAGTCCTCAGTGCAGTTCCTTGGCTATGTCATCAATGACGGTGGTATCCAGATGGATGAGGGGAAGGTCGATGCCATCCGAAACTGGCCAGTTCCAACCACCGTCAAGGAACTTCAACGCTTCCTGGGATTCGCGAACTTCTATAGAAGATTCATCTACCACTACAGCTCCATAACCAGTCCACTCACTAGTATGCTCCAGAATAAGCCCAAATCTCTGTCCTGGTCAATAGCTGCCACAGAGGCCTTCAGTGCTAAAGAAAGCCTTCACTTCTGCCCCGCTCCTCATCCATCCAGACCCGAATAAGCTGTTCGTGGTAGAGGTGGACGCTTCCACTACAGGAGTAGGAGCCGTGCTTTCTCAGCAGCAGGGGACTCCAGTCAAACTCCATCCATGTGCCTTCTCACGCAAACTCAACCCGGCAGAGATAAATTATGACATCGGCAACAGGGAGCTCCTAGCTATCAAACTAGCCCTAGAGGAATGGAGGCATTGGTTGGAGGGAGCACATCATCCATTCAGCGTCCTCCCTGATGGAGGCATTGGTTAAAGGGAGCACATCACCCATTCAGCATCCTCACTGACCACAAGAACCTGCAATATTTGTGAGATGCCAAGAGACTCAATCCTCGTCAGGCAAGATGGGCTCTCTTTTTCACGAGATTCAAATTTACCATTTTCCTATCGTCCAGACCCCAAGAATGTGAAAGCGGATGCTCTCTCTCGCCTTCATGCTCCTGAAGAAGTCGGTGAGGAATCGAAATCCATTATCCCCAAGGAAATCTTCGTAAGCCCCATCCAATGGAAGGATAACCCAGTCACCTCCACCAATGCTTCCACGCCCACTCCGCCGGGTTGTCCACCAGGAGTGCAGTACGTCAGCAGAGCACAACGTACTTCCCTAATTCACTCCGTTCACACCTCTCTGGGCACTGGCCATCCAGGGGCCAACAGCACCATCTCGCTTCTGAAAGATCGCTTCTGGTGGCCCAACATGGCCAGGGATGTGAGAAGGTTCGTCCAAGGCTGTTCCGAATGTGCCATCTCCAAGAGCCCACGCCACCTACCATCTGGCAAGCTCCTTCCGCTGCCCATTCCCAACCGCCCTTGGTCACACCTAGGAGTTGATTTCATCACTGATCTACTGGCCTCGGATGGTAACACATGTGTTCTTGTAGTCATTGATCGATTCTCTAAATCTTGCCGTCTTCTCCTCCTCAAGGGTCTACCCACAGCTATGGAAACCGCTGAAATCATGTTTAACAACATCTTCAGATATTATGGAATTCCCGAGGACATTGTTTCAGACCGTGGCCCACAGTTCATCTCCAGAGTATGGAATGCATTCTTTTCCCTCCTAGGTGTGACCATAAGCCTTTCATCAGGATACCATCCCCAATCTAACAGGCAAACAGAGAGGAAAATTCAGGAAATCTGGCGTTTCCTTCGAACCTTCTGCCATGGCCACCAGAGCTCTTGGAACCAGTTCCTAGGCTGGGCCGAGTACGCGCAGAACTCTCTCCCGTCAGCCATCCACTGGACTCACTCCCTTCCAAGGACATTGTTTCAGACCGTGTCCCACAGTTCATCTCCAGAGTATGGAATGCATTCTTTTCCCTCCTAGGTGTGACCATAAGCCTTTCATCAGGATACCATCCCCAATCTAACAGGCAAACAGAGAGGAAAATTCAGGAAATCTGGCGTTTCCTTCGAACCTTCTGCTCATGTGTCACTGCTTAAACCTCACCATCCACCTGTTTCTCTTTCCACAGAGCCTGGCCCGAAGGAAGAACCCCCTCTACCGTTAATCCAGGAGGACGGTACCATCTACAAGGTCGACGAGATCTTGGACTCCCGGCGCCGTGGTGGTCTCCTAGAGCAGTGTTTCCCAACCGGGGTGCCATGCCGTCTGTCGAGAGCAGGGGTGCCGTGTAAAAAATCATTTTTTAATATTTTTAAATTGCTAAAATGTTCAAAAAAAACATCTATTATATAATATCAATTTCTGATGTCGCCAATAATTAGGGCAAGACTACCGCAGACATTCGAAGGGCGGAAACTCCATCATACCAATCGGGTCAGAAGGTATGGCTGTCAACACGGGACGTCAGGTTGCGCCTGCCCTGCAAGAAGCTCAGTCCCAGATATGTTGGCCCCTTCACCATCCTCAAACAGATAAACCCGGTCACATATCAACTCCAACTTCCTCCACAGTATAAGATTCACCCCTCCTTCCATGTATCACTGCTGAAACCTCACCATCCCCCTGTTTCTCTCTCCACAGAGCCTGGCCCGACGGAAAAACCCCCTCTATCGTTAATCCAGGTACCATCTACAAATTCGACGAGATCTTGGACTCCCGGCGCCGTGGTGGTCTCTTAGAATATCTTGTGGACTGGGAAGGCTATGGGCCAGAGGAACGTTCATGGGTTCCCAGAGCTGACATCCTCGATCCCACGCTGCTGGAAGCCTTTCAATATAAATGAACATTTTGATCACAGTTGGCCTTGTTTTTTTTTTAAGAAGGGGACATGAGGGCAAGTAAATAAGTGAATGATCTTTTAATCAGAGCTCTAAACAGCCAGTTATGATGGCCACCAGTAGAGGACAGCACTCGCTCAGACTTCAGTGGTCACCACCTTTTGTCATTATAAATTAATTCTGTCTGTTGTGAGCAAAATATATTTTATTCTCTATTAACTGAGAAACCAAAACCTCTACACCAACATTTAACTAGGCCTACAAATACCAGATGGGAAATACTGATATTCAAATCCTGCATATATCACAGATAATCACATAATGAACCTATATTTGGTAGATGAAAAAGATAAATGTCCCTTTTCTCCTCTGAAATATACTTTGTTGGCATATCTTGCCTCTTGTTTAGCTTTATGCTTCTGTTGTAGAGCTCTGTTCATTTGTTATGCATGCTTTTGGTTTGTGGCAAAGCTCCCAGGTTAAATTAGTTGCATCACTTTTTTGATTTTTATCACTCCGCTGTATCCGTTTAGCCACTGTGTTTCCGAACACAGGCAATACTGATTACTTTTAACATTTAAAAGGTTAAAAGTTGCGTCCGGTTGGAAAAGCTTATTTCTGGGAAGCTAGAAATAGCTGCTGTGCCTGAGGCTGTGCTCTCAAACGTGTGTCTACACACACATGCATTCAGAAAATCATGACAGACCTGCAACCGGGAATGGTAACATGGAAGATGTTGACCCAGATGGGACTAGCATCTGAACCTCAGATATGATTAGACAGGCACCACTGCTACGGATGACGCCTGATTGATTTTTAAATGATGTCTGTGACTGGAAGAGAAACAAGTGAAAGTGAAAGTGACGTGACATGTGGCCAAGTATGGTTACCCATACTTGGAATTAGTGCTCTGCATTTATCCCATCCTAAGTGCACACACACAGCAGTGAACACACACACACCGTGAACACACACCCGGAGCAGTGGGCAGCCATTTATGCTGCGGCGCCCGGGGAGCAGTTGGGGGTTCGGTGCCTTGCTCAAGGGCACCTCAGTCGTGGTATTGAAGGTGGAACCCCCTCTACCGCTAATCCAGGAGGAGGGTACCATCTAAAAGGTCGACGAGATCTTGGACTCCCGGCGCCGTGGTGGTCTCTTAGAGTATCGTGTGGACTGGGAAGGCTATGGGCCAGAGGAACGGTCATGGGACCCCAGAGCTGACATCCTCGATCCCACGCTACTGGAAGCCTTTCACTCCACTCATCCAGATCGCCCTGGGCCCCGAGGAAGAGGTAGACCACCACGACGTCGGGGTTTTCGGCCCTCAGGAGCAGGCCATGGAGGAGGGGGTACTGTCACAGATCAGCCAGGCTCAGCCACCTCCAAATCACAGCGAACACCATCACCTGAGTACTGATCACACGCACCTGTCACAAATCTGCAATCATCATCAGCTCCCCTTCAAAAGCACACATCTCACTTCACTCCAGTGTCCGGTCTTGTTTCAACGAAGTGGACTCTCTCTCTATGCAATCTGTGAGATACCTTGAAAAACGTATCTGCCTGTTATACTTACCTCCTGTGTGTTCTCCTGTGTTCCATTCCCTAGTCCGTTCCAGTCATCAGCTCCGTGGATTCTCCGTGTACCCATCATATGAGGACCAAATACGGTGTTCCTCTCCTCATCTTCCTTAAAGACTGATATTTAAGCTCAAATACTCACCTGCCCAAACCATCTGCATCTCTTGCTGAAAATAAACTATATTGTGTTTTTTTTTCTAATCCTCTGTGAGTCTCCTTCCGTAACACTACCTTTATCTACTTCCCCACTGAGATAAAGCAAGAGATAAAGAACACGTCACACGATCATAATGAGTCTCACTGTCTTTGATCTTCTGTAAGAACTCAACTGGCTTTCAATATGCATAAAACAATAGGATAAAATACTGTATAATACAATAGCAAGACAAGTACTTTATGCGTCACACTTGTCATCAAAATCAAGAACATCAAAAATAGTTAGTCAAGAGCAAATAGCATGTATCTTCATTTTAGTCCATTTAAATATGGTCACAATGGGTCAGATTTGTCAGAAAGTATTCAGATATTTTTAATTAAGTCAATTAAGTAATAGGATCAATGAAATAAGGGTGTCATTCATAAATTGGTCATTCATAAGTTTTTGGGGAGTCGCACCACGACATAACCTGAACTAATCTTGTCTTGTTTATTTTAAGAGGCTTATTGACTGTGATACACTCATGAACACTATAAAAAAAAGTAATGAATAAATAAAAGCCTAATTTAAAGTTGTAAATGAAACAAAGATTATTGGGGTACGTTTTACAAGAAAATCCTATTTCAGATTTTCTAATTTAAAGTTTCACATTTTATTCAATGTGTTATTTGCCGTTTGTTTGTTATTGTTAACTTTACTAGCAATTTCTGAGTGAAAATTGTTTCTACAGCAATTTTGTATTTTTTTTGCATGGTTCTAGTCTTGTTAGTCGCACCACATGACTTTGATTTGGTGAACAAATTTTTCAAATGTTTTTAAGTAATATGGTTTAATTGATATTGTTTAAATATTCATAAGCAGTAGTTTTGTTAAAATATTATTTAAGATTTAATAATAGGTTTTCTTTTCAATAACTTCAGTGGTATTATTAATTTTAATATCAATTTTATCATTATATCAGGACAGTTGAATTACCCTGACATCTTTTATGTCCCCCAAAAAAGAAAAGTAAATATTATTATTTCAGAAATTAACAAAATGATCATCTAGAAGAGGTTTATTCTAGACATTGTATGTGTAAACTGCATGTCAAAGAAGATTATTAATAGATTATTATATAGGAAAGAAAAAATAGCACACCAGGGTGTACAATTTGAAGTATCATTGAAGTCCATGGCACGAACGGCGAGGGACAAGTTGCACACCAAAGTTTAATACTTAAGGTGTATTTTGAATAAAAAAATCTAATCTATGAACTTATTTCATGCTGTTTACTGTCAGTCAGGGATATCGTTTCAGAATAATGAGACAGAACATGAGCTGGATCTCTTTTCATAGGCAGGCAACATGCTCCTTATGAGCCTTGTTGTTGACAGCATGCAGGGCAATTAAGACTAGAAATGAAGCACACGCTGCACAGTTTACTCCTCTATGAGCTGTTCAGATGCCAGGGGCTACACTGAGCTGTCAACCTGTAGGATGTCTCTACAGGAACCTGTCACACACACACACACATCCAGCCTGTCATCGCTTCCACCATTAGAGAGTGACATGTGTACAAACAGCCCCATGCTACGAGATCTACAAAGCACACCCACACGGCATGTGGATTATGACCTTAAAGGCAGGAATCAAATGCGCGTTGAGCAGGTAAGCATGCAGAGATGTGTTTTTAACACACATTTACACATATATGACTGTATATTCATTAAAGAAAATCTGAATTTTCATTGTTTTCATCAAAACAAAATCTGAACTGTCATGTCTGATTGCATCAACAGAAATGCTTTTACAAACCAAATCTGTCCTGACAGCACACTGGCCATTCACCACTCACACAAAGACACCACTCATGTGTTCGCCATGATTGCCGGAGACCCGAGTACAGACTATGAATGAAATCTTTGAAACGTTTTGTCTCGATATTTGAATTTCATTATATTGGCACAAATACTATTATTGTACAAATTTGGGCTCAGTTCTTTTCAAAATTCCCAATCTGCAAATTCTCAAGACCTATCCAGAACACCCTAGCAACCTTCTAGCAATGTCCTAGCAAACACTCAGCAAACCTAAACAACACCACCTAAACCACTTAAAATACCCTAGCAACCACATAT
Source organism: Sinocyclocheilus anshuiensis (assembly GCF_001515605.1). Classification (NCBI taxonomy): domain Eukaryota; kingdom Metazoa; phylum Chordata; class Actinopteri; order Cypriniformes; family Cyprinidae; genus Sinocyclocheilus; species Sinocyclocheilus anshuiensis. Next base: position 621,239 of record NW_015536587.1, read on the forward strand.
CAACCACCTACCACTCAGAATACCTAGCAACAGTCCAGAGCACTCAAGTAACCATCAAGCAACATCCTAATAATGAGCCAGGACACATTTGGAACTACCTAGCAATGCCCTAGCAGCCACATAGCAGCACCTTAGCTACAACACAAAACAATTTAACAACTGCTCAGCAACCACACCGAACACTTTACTAACCAACCTAACAACCACTCTGAACACCTTAGCAACCACCAGAACCAAAACACTGAAGTAACAATCAAGCAACATCCTATCAATGAGCCAGGACACCTTAGAAACTACCTAGCAATGCTCTAACAACCATCCAGAACACTCTGGCTACAACACATAACAATTTAACAACTGCCCAGCAAACACACAGAACACTTTAGTAATCACCTATCAACATCCAAACAACCACTCCGAATACCTTTGCAACTATCAGAATGCTCAAATAAGCATCTAGCAACATCCTAACAATGAGCCAGAACACCTTAAAAACTGGTCCCTAGCAACCACCCAAAACATCCTAGCTACAACAAAGAACAAGCTAACAACCGCTCAGCAATCACACAGAACATGTTAGTAACCACCTAGCAACCACTCAGATCCTCAACCACCTAGCAATGCCCTAACAAATACTCAGAATACCTTATCAACCATCAGAACCCACAGGTAACCATCTAGCAAAATCCTACCAATGAGCCAGGACACCTTAGAAACTACCTAGCAATGCCCAAACAACCATCCAGAACACATTAGCTACAACACAGAACAATTTAACAACCACCCAGCAACAACACAGAATGCCTTAATAACCACCTAGCAGTCCTAAAAAACACTCACAATACCTTAGCAACCACCCAATACACTCAAGTAACTAGCAATACCCTAGCAACCTGTCAGAACATCCTTGAAGCCACCCAAAATACCTTAGTAACCACATAGTGACATCCTAGCAATGACACAGAACACCTTAGAAACTGTCTAGCAAAGTCCTGTGTCTGACCAGAACACCCTAGCAACATTCACTTAGAATACTGCTGATCTAACCGCCCAGAACAGCAATGACATGGCTTTCAAAATCCAAAATCTCTCATCAAACTACATACTAGAACATCACTCAGACATGAAATATATATATACATATTGTCAACATTCAAATTTTATTTTGACAAACTTTTCTAGCTTTCATTCTGTTTTCTTGAATGTTGTTCATCAAAAGCAATTGTTCGTTATGTGTTTGAAAGGGTGCTGAGATGAAAAAACGACCACATCTGTATCACGATTCAGGTTGGCACAGTGGAATATTCAACACTGTTAATTGTAGGCAGTATTTTTCCACAACACTACGTGACATTTTGAAGCGGAAACCTTCTCAGACAAAGTGAATTGATTGGTTTAGCACTTCAAAAGACACTTTACAAAAAACCTGAGTCAGCATGAAAGGGCCTTGTGCTAGCAGAGGACTTGCACCAGACAGCAACCAACGTCAGATGTCTTTGAAAGGCAGACATAAACCAAATATTCAATGCTTGAGTAGCACAAGTAACAAAAAAAATAGATATTTGCATTAGTAGGAAAAATGTTAGTGGTGCTTGCCCTTGTAAAACCCGCCACCTCAGCTTCAACACAAAACAATTAAACAACTGTTCAGCAATCACACCGAACAATTTAGTAACCACCCGAGCAACCACTCAGATGTTCTTAACTACCTAGCAACATCCTAACAACATTCAGAATACCTTCAGAAAACCAACAGAACACTCAAATAACAATCTAACCACACCCTAACAATGAGCAAGGACACCTTAAAAACCACAGGAACCACTCAAAACAGTTTAGCAACTATTTAGCCACATCCTTGCAATGACCATGGCGCTAAGAAGTTTTTGTTGTTACAAGGGCATTGACATGCGTTGATAATTTTAGGGGTGTGTAAAGATCACTTACCCTAAGTATAAGCAATCTATTAAAGTGTGTTTCAGCCTTAAAGTAAAAAGGAGTAAAATAAAAGGTAACTGTTGGTGGTTGGTGCATGTACTTGGAAGTTGGACATTTCGAATTCCCAGTACAAACTTTCAAGTCCCCATCAAGTTGCAAGTTGGACTTGTAAACTCAAAGGAACCACAACAACCCTTGTAAGTCACATTATGAGATATAAAGATGCAATTGTGAAATATAAAGTTACAGATATAAAGATATAAAGTTGTAATTATAAGAAAAAAGCTGCAATTGTGAGATATGAAGATACATTGCGAGATATAAAGTCACAATTGTGAGATAACATTGAACTTACAAGAAATTAAGTTGCCATTTTGAGATATAAAGTTAAGTTACAATTATCTTTTAATTGTTTTTTTTTCCTCCTTTTCCTCCACCACTAATAAGATAAGATGAACCTGTCAAAATATGACTAATGAACACGTAGGTGTATGTCGTGTATGTCAGGGTGTAGACTGCCCTACATTAGCAGCATAACCTTTATTAAACTGTGACATTTACAGGAGTAGTTCACCTGATGTGCCTCAGCGGGTTATGAAAGATCCTCTCCAGACCAGACAGTCCAGACATTCATTATTAACACTCATGCTGTTAAACCACATTCAATGTATGATTAATTCAATAAATGTTTTTATACTGACTGACTTTCCACATTGACCACATTGACTGACCAGAACACCCTAGCAACATTCACTTAGAATACTGCTGATCTAACCGCCCAGAACAGCAATGACATGGCTTTCAAAATCCAAAATCTCTCATCAAACTACATACTAGAACATCACTCAGAAATTAAATATATATATATATATATATTGTCAACATTCAAATTTTATTTTGACAAACTTTTCTAGCTTTCATTCTGTTTTCTTGAAAGTTGTTCATCAAAAGCAATTGTTCGTTATGTGTTTGAAAGGTTGCTGAGATGAAAAAACAACCACATCTGTATCACGATTCAGGTTGGCACAGTGGAATATTCAACACTGTTAATTGTAGGCAGTATTTTTCCACAACACTATGTGACATTTTGAAGCAGAAACCCTCTCAGACAAGGTGAATTGATTGGTTTAGCACTTCAAAAGACACTTTACAAAAAACCTGAGTCAGCATGAAAGGGCCTTGTGCTAGCAGAGGACTTGCACCAGACAGCAACCAACGTCAGATGTCTTTGAAAGGCAGACATAAACCAAATATTCAATGTTTGAGTAGCACAAGTAACAAAAAAATTGATATTTGCATTAGTAGGAAAAATGTTAGTGGTGCTTGCCCTTGTAAAACCCGCCACCTCAGCTTCAACACAAAACAATTAAACAACTGTTCAGCAATCACACCGAACAATTTAGTAACCACCCGAGCAACCACTCAGATGTTCTTAACTACCTAGCAACGTCCTAACAACATTCAGAATACCTTCAGAAAACCAATAGAACACTCAAATAACCATCTAACCACACCCTAACAATGAGCAAGGACACCTTAAAAACCACAGGAACCACTCAAAACAGTTTAGCAACTATTTAGCCACATCCTTGCAATGACCATGGCGCTAAGAAGTTTTTGTTGTTACAAGGGCATTGACATGCGTTGATAATTTTAGGGGTGTGTTAAGATCACTTACCCTAAGTATAAGCAATCTATTAAAGTGTGTTTCAGCCTTACAGTAAAAAGGAGTAAAATAAAAGGTAACTGTTGGTGCATTCCATTTGTACTTGGAAGTTGGACATTTCGAATTCCCAGTACAAATTTTCAAGTCCCCATCAAGTTGGAGTTCCGACTTGTAAACTCAAAGGAACCACAACAACCCTTGTAAGTCACATTATGAGATATAAAGATGCAATTGTGAAATATGAAGATACATTGCGAGATATAAAGTCACAATTGTGAGATAACATTGAACTTACAAGAAATTAAGTTGCCATTTTGAGATATAAAGTTAAGTTACAATTATCTTTTAATTGTTTTTTTTTCTTCCATAGCAAGCACCACTAATAAGATAAGATGAACCTGTCAAAATATGACTAATGAACACATAGGTGTATGTCAGGTTAGACAGGGTGTAGACTGCCCTACATTAGCAGCATAATCTTTATTAAACTGTGACATTTACAGGAGTAGTTCACCTGATGTGCCTCAGCGGGTTATGAAAGATCCTCTCCAGACCAGACAGTCCAGACATTCATTATTAACACTCATGCTGTTAAACCACATTCAATGTATGATTAATTCAATAAATGTTTTTATACTGACTGACTTTCCACATTGACCACATTGACTGACCAGAACACCCTAGCAACATTCACTTAGAATACTGCTGATCTAACCGCCCAGAACAGCAATGACATGGCTTTCAAAATCCAAAATCTCTCATCAAACTACATACTAGAACATCACTCAGAAATTAAATATATATATATATATATATTGTCAACATTCAAATTTTATTTTGACAAACTTTTCTAGCTTTCATTCTGTTTTCTTGAAAGTTGTTCATCAAAAGCAATTGTTCGTTATGTGTTTGAAAGGTTGCTGAGATGAAAAAACAACCACATCTGTATCACGATTCAGGTTGGCACAGTGGAATATTCAACACTGTTAATTGTAGGCAGTATTTTTCCACAACACTATGTGACATTTTGAAGCGGAAACCCTCTCAGACAAGGTGAATTGATTGGTTTAGCACTTCAAAAGACACTTTACAAAAAACCTGAGTCAGCATGAAAGGGCCTTGTGCTAGCAGAGGACTTGCACCAGACAGCAACCAACGTCAGATGTCTTTGAAAGGCAGACATAAACCAAATATTCAATGTTTGAGTAGCACAAGTAACAAAAAAATTGATATTTGCATTAGTAGGAAAAATGTTAGTGGTGCTTGCCCTTGTAAAACCCGCCACCTCAGCTTCAACACAAAACAATTGAACAACTGTTCAGCAATCACACCGAACAATTTAGTAACCACCCGAGCAACCACTCAGATGTTCTTAACTACCTAGCAACGTCCTAACAACATTCAGAATACCTTCAGAAAACCAATAGAACACTCAAATAACCATCTAACCACACCCTAACAATGAGCAAGGACACCTTAAAAACCACAGGAACCACTCAAAACAGTTTAGCAACTATTTAGCCACATCCTTGCAATGACCATGGCGCTAAGAAGTTTTTGTTGTTACAAGGGCATTGACATGCGTTGATAATTTTAGGGGTGTGTTAAGATCACTTACCCTAAGTATAAGCAATCTATTAAAGTGTGTTTCAGCCTTACAGTAAAAAGGAGTAAAATAAAAGGTAACTGTTGGTGCATTCCATTTGTACTTGGAAGTTGGACATTTCGAATTCCCAGTACAAATTTTCAAGTCCCCATCAAGTTGGAGTTCCGACTTGTAAACTCAAAGGAACCACAACAACCCTTGTAAGTCACATTATGAGATATAAAGATGCAATTGTGAAATATGAAGATACATTGCGAGATATAAAGTCACAATTGTGAGATAACATTGAACTTACAAGAAATTAAGCCATTAATTGCCATTTTGAGATATAAAGTTAAGTTACAATTATCTTTTAATTGTTTTTTTTTCTTCCATAGCAAGCACCACTAATAAGATAAGATGAACCTGTCAAAATATGACTAATGAACACATAGGTGTATGTCAGGTTAGACAGGGTGTAGACTGCCCTACATTAGCAGCATAATCTTTATTAAACTGTGACATTTACAGGAGTAGTTCACCTGATGTGCCTCAGCGGGTTATGAAAGATCCTCTCCAGACCAGACAGTCCAGACATTCATTATTAACACTCATGCTGTTAAACCACATTCAATGTATGATTAATTCAATAAATGTTTTTATACTGACTGACTTTCCACATTTCGGTTCTCACACTGAAGTGCTCAATATTTCATGCTGTTCTGTTCATCAGAACTCTGGCATCTCACATGAGACTATTTCTCATGATGTCACATAAGGGCTTGTACAAATGTGCACCACTAGCTCAGCTCCAGGATAGCTTAATGCTCTAGCAACCACCTAGCAATGTCCTAGAAACCATCAGGAATATCTTAACAACCACCTAGCAATTTGCTATCCCCCAGAACATTTTAGAAACCACCAAGAACTCCTATGCAACCACTTATAACAGGGTTCCGAAAACCCTTAAATTTATCCATTGAGGGCCACTGCCCTGCAGAGTTTACCTCAAACCCTGATCAAACTTACCTAACTCTGTAAGGCAGTGGACCTCCAGGGATGGGTTTGAAGAAACTTCATTTAGAACAATCCTGCTCCTGGATGTTCTTGAGGTTTCTAGTAATCCTGAAGACCTTGATTAGCTAAACTCTGCAGGACAGTGTCTGTCCAGAAAAAGGACTGGATCTAGAAATACCCTAGTGACCATCCAGAACACCTTAGAAAAACTTAAAATGCCCTAGCAGCCACCTATACCGATTTTTAAAATGACACCTTTCAAACTACGGCCTCTAGAGCAAACTCCACCTACTGACGTCATAGGTTCCCTTGTTCAAGACCAGCAAGGTTTTGGGGCTGGTTCGGAACCATGATCTGGGCACCGGCCCAGGATTTTTTTGAGTGGAAAAGTGCAGCCCGTTTCCCAACTGGGCTCTGGCACCAGCCCCGGTAGAAAAGCAGTACTAGAGTAGGGGTGCTCAATCCTGCTCCTCAAGGGTCAAATTTGTGCAGAGTTTAGCTATAACCAGCTCCAACACACCTCCCTGGATTACCTGAAAACCTTGATTACCTGTTTCAGGTGTGTTTAATTAGGGTTGGAGCTAAACTCTGCAGGACAGTGGCCCTCCAGGAGCAAGACTAGGTACCCCTTACCTAGAACATCCTAAAAACCACTAAGAAAACCTCAGCGACCATCTAGCAATGATCTAGAAACCAGACAGAATACCTTAAAAACTAACTAGCAATGCTGTAGGGATGCTCTGCCTCATGCATTGCTTTATGGAATGATTAAATTAGCAGACCTGGGCATGCATGGAAAATATCTTGTGAAAGAAAGGCACATTTTTGTGAGTATTTATTCAATTTTATGAAAGATTTTATGGCAACCCAATTTCACTCCTGTTTTGATGCTTTTCCAACCATACTTAAAGATGTGGATCAAAAGACACAGAACTATTATTCTTTACTAAGATGACATTACGAAATAAATAACACTAAAAATCATTGTCTTACCTTGAAGTACCAAGCAAATACCATGTACTGTACATGAATGTAGAGATCATTCAGTTCTATGGTATATATAAAAATACCATGGCATTACTATCAGATTCTATCACAGTGCCTTGGTACTGTCACAGTACTTTATAAGGGTAGACAAATATCTTGCACTTAAAAATAAACCAAGCAATACACAGCGCCTTGCAAAAATATTCAGAGGCTGTTTCAGCATTTTTCCGAGGCTTCCACATGGTTCTTTTAAAGTCATTGCTTCTTTTGTGCCATCCTCAGATGTTATGCAGAGCTCTTGACATGCTTGACTGCTGCACCTTTATTCTGCTCTCGGCTCCTGAACTCTGGAGCTCCTTCAAAGTTATTGTTGGCCTCTCTGTGTCTTCTCTCACAAGTCTGGGAGGTTTGATATAGCTTCCATTTCCTAATAACCCAATATGTTGGGCCCACTGGGGCATCAAACACTATAATACTGTTTTTAATCTTTCCCTAATTCATGCATTAGTTTTTACTTTATTTCTAACCTGTTTGGAACACAATTCAGTGTTCCTTTACAGCTATCCTTAGTCAACAATTATCAGTTACCTAGGGGTTTTGTATGAACATGTGGCAGAAATTTTATGTTTTCCACAGGTAGAGGTAACAGCTAGAAAATTGTGCCACTTAAAGGGACAGTCCTCCTAAAAATTTTAATTTGTCATTGTATAATCATCCTAATGTAATTAAAAATCTATATGGCTTTCTTCTGTAGAACAAAAATGAAGAGATTTAAAGATTCAAGCTTCAAAAAGGTAAATCAGGTCATTAAAGGGCCATAATGGTAGTGTAAAAGTAATTTGTACAGTGTAGTGAACAGCACATTCCAGGGCCCAGTTTATGGTGGGGCCCCTCTCTGAACACAACAGTGGACAAAGGTTTGCTACATTTTGATTGGATCTTGGTGGACCAACATAAGCAAACTGTCCAACGTCATCAGATAAATATGCTAGGACAACAGTCAGACATCTCTTATAGGGCAAGGAGACAGACCTCTGGTACCAAGCCTGGGAAGGACAGGACTGTGTTTGGACTATGTAAATAAGTTCCACAGGAGGAAAGAAGAGTGGGCCACACCATGTCCCCTCACTCTGATGAAAACAGCGAATCACAGCACGGAAATTGAGAAGTGCCAAATTGCAATCCCCCCCTCATCGGAAAGGGATAAAGGTACCCTTCCAAAAGACACTCATTGTTCTGAGTCTCCCGTCCAGAGAGACAATAGCAGATACACCGTTCTGAGTCTCAGTCCTGTAAGGGGAGAGACAGAAACAGATCACCAGCGTTCTGAGTCTCCGGCCTGCGTGGTGGGAGGTACTAACAGAAACAGCTTGTTCTGAGGCTCAGACTTGTAAGGAGAGAGACATTAACAGATAAATTCAACATTCTGAGTCTCCCATCCAGAGAGAAAATAACAGATACCAAGTTCTGTGTCTCCAGTTTTTGAGGCAGCAACAGCTACGACCATGTTCTGAGCCTCCAGCCTGCGAGGAAAGAGATACCCTGCGTTCAGAGTCTTTGTCCAGCGAGACAACAACCGATGCAGCACACCCTGAGTCTCCATTCTAGAGAGACAACGCGGATTGAAGAAGTTCTGGGTCTCTAGCCCAGAGAGGCAGAAGACATACAAACATTTGCAACAAGGTTAAGCTCCAGCGAGCAAACCTTCACTTCAAGGTACTTTCGTCTGCATGTTCCAGACTAAAGACCGTCTACACCTACTCCAGGGCCACATCTGCGCTTCAGATTTTAGGACACTTTGGTGCTCCAGGAGATCAGCGTCCTATCGCGCTTTGTCTTTAAGGCTCTTGAAACAGATTCCTGTGCCTTTCCCCACTGCATTTTTACCAGCACAACCAGTGGAAGTCGTCACCTCCACCAGACTGCTCACTCGACCACAGAGAATGTAAATTTCACTTATCCAAACCTCTTCCAGAGACCGTGGCTGTTGTATATCATCATTATATGATTTTCTAATTTACATTAGATGTTACATAACTGATCAGTTAAGAACAAATAATCTCTCAATTTATTTGTTTGATGCATAATAAGTGCACTCATTCAATGCCATAATGCACCTCAAATGACGCATGTACAGCCAATGTAACATGAACAGCTATCCACTATCCACTGCATACTTACAAACTCATCAAAGCCGACCATCTCAGAAGAGGGAATAAAAGATGAAGTGGGGTGGGGGGGGGGGGCGGCTATACCTTTCCATTCACTTTTGACCTTGCATTATGCTGTACAAATCTAATGGGCACAGCTAGGCAAGTCCCACCAAATAAAAATTTCATCTCTGGACTTTTTCTTTTGAATGGTCTACCAAGCATCTACCAATGCTAAGTGAGTGTAATGCAGAATTCCAACAAAATGGTGTGCACAAGAATTCACTCATTCAGTGGACTATGTTAGTCACCATATGTAATCCATGTAGTCTTGGAATTTGTACTGACATCTGCTGGTGTGGATGTATGAACATTTTGTGATGTGATTGGATGAGGCATGTGATTATCACATTTTTTTTAGCATATGCTTTAAAGGAATGTTTTTCAGAACATCTTTTTGTGTGTGTGTTCCACAGAAGAAAGACAGTCATATGGTTTTGAAACAACATTTTTATCTTAACACTTTGTCTGAACTAACCCTTTGAAGAACACAAAACAATGTCACGTTTAATAATCAGTTTTGTTTTTTAGTGCTTAAAACTAAAAATATCAAACTCAATTTCAACAAAACTTTTTAAAATTAAATTAAACTGTAAAATAAAATTCAGTTAAGGCTTTGGATACTTGTGCAAAGCACTTAAGTGGCTCAATAACTCAATAAACCACCATGTGTGTATATGCTTTTTGATACAGCGTTTAATGACTTGCGTAGGAGAAACCGCTGTAGCTCCTTGTATTCATGTGAGTGAAAGCCTTCATCATTTGAAAGAGCAGGATTGAGTATTGCGTTCTCAGTGTGGTCTAAATGACGTTAATTGCTGCAACAGTGTGGCATGGATTCCTCCCCCTTGTTATGTCTTTTGCTGAAAGTGTAGTCACAACGATGGCTTCGATGGTAGGTGGGTGGGTGTGTGTTTTGGCTAGTTGTCTCATGCAATAAGCTTCTTCTCCCACACAGTGATTCACAGAGCAGGCTATACACATACAGTAGCCCATAAAACAAAAGAAACGGTTTACTTTCTTTATCATGCAACATTAAACCTACTTTATTGTTTGTAGCGCTCACATTAGTGTTATATTACCTACATTTAAGAGAAGAAACAGAATTTTAAAGGGATAGCTCATGCAAAAATAAAAACTTTGACATAATTTACTCTGCCTCATGTCATTCCAAATCAGTTTGATTTTCTTTCTTCTGCAGAACACAAAAGATGATATTCTGAAGAATATTTGTACTGTTTTTATCTATACAATGAAAGTCAAAGGGGCCCAAAATCTTTTTGATTTTGGTATGGAATTTTTGAATTCATGGTATGGACAAAAAAAAAACAAAAAAAAAAAGTGTACATTTTCGTAAATTATTTTGTACAAGCTAAAACATTTTTTTTTTTTTTATTATGTGTGTGCATGTCAATCCACAATAAAAATTCAGCTGCATCCATTAATTCAGAAATCTATGAGCTGAATGCAGAAACATTAAGGGCCATTTAAGATAGCACAGCCCTTTTACTAAAAACAACATCCCACACCATAAAAGGTTTTCTGGATCATTTCACATTACCCATGAGTCACCACAATTATCATTAAGACATCTTGAGCTTCAAGCAAACAGCCCAACACTAAGGCTCAGAATTACCCCCATGATTTTTCACCACCATTCCATTGTAAAATGCCACAAAATTAAGTTTTTATGGATGAATCTCACAAAATTTGTGTAGATTACAACATGTCCATATTCAACATGATTTTATTGGAACTATTAACTATTTTACATGTTGGCGAAATGGTGACTAAATTGTATGAATTTTTACAATTTCACTAATATGGTCTGCTTACGCCCCACTAACAGTTATGTTAGTAAACAGATTCATTAAAAAATTATTTGTCAACAAACATTTGCAGTCCTGTAGCCTGTTTTGTCCAAAAGGCCCAGTTTTAGCTAATTAGCAGCGCCTAGTTAACATAAGCAGATGCAGCACACTCTGGGACTCAAAATGCATGTATTTCTGGTGTTCCTGCACCAGAAATCTTACTCCTGGTATTATAGAATGCTAACAGATAGCTTTCTCCTTGGTTTTGTTCCAATTCTCCATTGTTAAACATACATGCATCATTTTTCACGTTTGACCTAATTGCTGTGGCCTTTCCAAAGAAAATTATACTCACAATATCAAAACCCATTATAGAACTGGCATTATGTAATACAGTGAGTTCCATGAATCATGTACATGAGCCGGCACACTGTACAAAAAATTCAGTGTGTCGGTTTGAAAAACCACAGAGGATAAAATAAGGAAGAATTCACAACGGGAGCTCTAGCAACAACACTTTAAAGCTCTTCACCTGCTGTGGCCCCACCGTGAGCCTCTCTTTGCCTCTCTGAGCACCTGATTATGCTGAGAAAGGCTACTTTACACCACGCTATTGTGAAACAAATGTCTGGATGTCGTCGGCACATCTTTCCCCGGTTTATTCCTGACATCTCCAATAATAGCTTCCACTCACGCTTCAGTGATACTTATGTTATTCAAGCACTTTCTTTAGCGGTGGTTTGACCATCTACTTGAGCATAGTGGGGTGGGTGACAGATCAGAAGGACATGATATGGTTTCATCTGCTTCCTTCCTAAGATGGGCTTGAGTATAAAAATAAGACAAGCATAAATGCATGTAAATACAGTTTTTCTGTATGGTGCATGAACAATGAAACACTGGATTGAGTATAATTCTCTGCCAGCTGCATCTATTTTTGAACCAGGTGAAGATGTGATAAGTAAATATACTACTATGAAAATCCATAATAAATAAGGAGAGTAGTGTGAGGAGTGTAAATTTAGTTTTACTCATAAAGCAGACGTGCTTCCAGTGGAGGAGAGACGATGGTGCTAATATGGTGTGTGCAATAATTTAACAACCACGTTTAATTTCGACATGGCTATTGTTTGAAAGAGTAAGTTTAAGTTAATTAAGGGTATAAATACAAAAACGGATGGATATACTTCTGTTCTATCTAGGTTCACAGCCCTCTTAATGACTATCTTGTTTTGGAAGGAAGAGAAAATGGAAGAGATGCTTTTGAAGTGTAAGTATGGCCCTCATAACTGTGAAAAGAGAGCACAGCTATTTAAACATCCCCCGGTTTCACAGACAAGGCTTAAGGCTAGTCCCAGACTAAAATGCATGTTCGAGCTGGCTTAAAGGGTTAGTTCACCCAAAAATGAAAATTAGGCTGTGTTTTACTCACCCCCGAGGCATCCTAGGTGTATATGACTTTCTTCTTTCAGACAAATCCAGTCGGAGTTATATTAAAAATTGTCCTGGCTATTCCAAGCTCAATCGTTGCAGTCAGCGGGTGTTGCAGTGCTTCAGTCCAAAAGAAGTTAAATAAAAAGCACCCATCCATAAAAATGTCTCATACGGCTCCGGTAATTTTCATTTTTGGGTGAACTAACCCTTTAACTGAAAATACCTTGTACTGACATATCTTAAAATATATCAGTGCCATTGTCTCGTCTCAAGAATCACACCAGTATAGTTTTTAAGGCATTTTTATAAAAGCCATTTAAATATCCTAATTTAACTAAGGCCAAGTCCTGGCTTAAAGTCGGCATGAAACAGAAGTTGCGATTGTCTTTTCTTCTTTACTGTGACATATATCCTAGTGAAACAGCATCTGAAATGAGAGGGTGGGACTTGATTTCGTCCTTCGAGAATTGATTGGATCGTTGGAAGCTGGGGCGTTGCTAACAAAATGGAGGCAGATCTGAATGCCAGTTTGCAGTTAGTTGTGGGGGATTTCTCTCCACTGGATTCACAGCCGACACCCAAGCATGAGAAAATGTTTTATTTATTAAGGATGACGACGATGATCAACGGCACAAAACATGCCTAAACAGCGCGCACGAGAGAGAGAGATAGAGAGACTGCCTGAATGACCGAGCGCGTCCTCCATCAGGTTAAGTCATATTCATGAAAAAAATTAGTTTGCGATGTCCTAAGAGTAATGTTGTCGTAATATCCTAATATCTTTTCAATGTTTAGGGTTAACGTACTCCCTCATGACTGGTGTCAGTGCTATAAAGTGAAGCATCAGCTTCAGCTTTTCCCCCTGTCGTTTATCCCAGCATTTACCCCTCACGTCACTAGCTCCGCCCTTGCGCCATAGCTCGTGACCAGAAGAGTAGAGGAGTCATTTTGAGGGGGAGGGGAGGTTAACGTTTCTGATTAAAGATTACGAGGGCACATGAATTAAAAAAAAATAATGAAGTGCACGGATAAATTATTTATAATAAACACTACAGTATTCCATTAAAAAATATGAATTTTCAATTTTGATTTCATGGTGACTTTAATCTAAGCCCTGTCTGTGGAACCGGGTCTATATATGTTCAAACATGGAAGTTATCCAAGAACAGAACAATTTCCTCGTTCACATCAGGCATGTACATATATTTAAATCACTTTATGCACAAAAAATGCACACTTATCCCACCTTCACACCAAAACTCCAGATCAGCAGTGTGTCATGTGGGTTAACTGAGACCTGTTCTGCATAATTCCCGGTCCAAGGACATGAACAGCTCAGAGTAGAACATCACAATGTTGTCCTCTCAGAATTACAGTAATTATTATATGGTGTGAACGCAGCATATGACCTTGAGTATTTGACAACAGCATTATCTAACTGACTTGATAATGTCTTTGTCAATCTGTTTCTTCCTCTGTTAGGATGCAGCTGACAAGACAGACTCCAGTAAGAATCCTCAGAGTTGGTCAAGAAAGTCTACAGCTAAACCCATCTAGAGTGGGAATCATCTTGGAAGAAAGTTTGGTAATGGATAAACTGACCAATCTCAGGCCTTCTATGTCCATTTTTTCAGACTGATTTATTCCCTGCAGTGAATGAAAAGTGAATGAAAAGCAGTTTATATTTTATTCAGCAGGTAACGCTCAAGATCGGAAAAGATGAGCTGGCACCCAAAATTCAATACTGCCAATATTGTGAACTCAGAGTGGAAACAAACCATATAGTTTTGATGCCGTTTGTTGATTCTGAGATAGACCGTTTATGTAACAATAAGCTCATTTGTTAAACTAGTTTTTTTATGGGGAAATGTTTTCAGGATATGAAAAATTCATGTTTTGTTGTGTTTTCAAATTAACATTTGGAATTGAATTCAAATAAAACTGAAAATTGTATGAATGTTCCTTTATTTTCATTATTATTATTATTTTTTTTACTTTTTCCTTAAAGGGGTCATATGATCAGGCGGTGAGCCGCCTGGCCGGGTGGTGCAGTGACAACAATCTCTCTCTGAATGTGGAGAAGACGAAGGAGATTGTTGTTGACTTCAGGAGAGTGCGCACTCAGCATGCTCCTCTGACCGTCAATGGTGTGACTGTGGAGAGGGTGAG